>NC_135185.1:17241528-17541528 GCF_041146795.1 Maylandia zebra
GTTTGGGCTCAATCACTAATATTAGGTCATGTCGACTAAAACCTGCTTTTAATTTTGTAAATTATAGTCCATCAGTGCAGGATAAACCTGGGTGTACTCACTGGTTGACAATTGTAAGCTTGTTAGCCATTAGGTTTAAAGTGCTAACATAGCAAGCTGGGGTTTTCTTTTAAATAAATTTATGTTATCTTTGTTTTTATGATTCAAAATGGGGAATGAATAACAATAAAAGCAAATAAACAAATCCACTAGCATTATGCCTTAACTTTTAATGTTAGTAAGACAAGCTAGGCTGATGAGTTACTGATCTGTGTCTAATATACTAATAAACTGATACTCGGAGATACTAATATATTCTTGTCATATATCGTACACTTGATTTTGTGTTAATCACAGAGATGCTCATTTATGCTGCCAGACTGCAGCAGTGTGTTGTGTCTCATTGGCAGCACAATCTCAGACCGTGACCTGACGGCAGTCTGTTTAGACGCACTCTGACGTCCTGACCTGTATAATGAGATTAAAGGAGATCACAGGATGACTCAGAAGTGTCAACACAAGCACAGATGCCAGAGCAGCTCTGTGAAGTCAGGTGTTGTGTGTATATATATATATGCAATTGGGTGAATAAGTATTTAGACAGTGAGACAATATTTGTGTAATTTTCCCTTTGTACAGCACCACAGTGGTAATTGTAACAGTGTAATTACAGCTGCTGTTTACGTAATCCCCCATTTTCACAGAATGATGGCACATTTTTATGTCCAGCTTAGTTCAGAAAAAAACTTTCTGTGAATAGAAAAATACACATCCCACTAAAAATAGTGTTCAGGATTGAAAAGAATACTTTCATGAAGCTTCTACTTCAAGGCAGTAAAATGCTTTTTAGCCAGACTCCAGACATTTTCCCCTCATTGCACAGTCTAATCAGTCCAAAGGTTGCTTTCATAGACATTTGGTTTGCAAGCAGACATTACTAAATGGAGGAAAACGAAGGATTTGGTTAGTGTGACCCAATAGTACATGTGGAAATGTTGCACAGGCATTTTGCAGGAAACTTTAGGACTTCGTGAGGACCACATACTGTTTCTGTGGGCTTAAGTTAATATCTTTTCCAGGTCTTGAGGCTGTAATCAGGACAGTATTTTACTCTTTGCACTACAGAGTTTCCTTTCAAATCTTCTACAGGGCTGGTGAATGATGTAAGTTATTCCAAAAACCTACAAAGTGAAGCCCTTTGTGGATTGGTCAGAAAGTTAAAGTGAGGTTTAGCAGCAACCTTGCATGATGACATAATCTTCAGTTATTTTCATACATGGCAGTTTTCCTTATAGTCGTGCCCTGAATCTGAACTTCCAGTAGGCATGCAGGGAGGACTCAAGTCCTTTGCAGCCCCATGCCTGTCAGGCAGGAAGTGGGCACACATGGGGACAAATTAATTTTCAGGAGATGTTTATCAGCTTCTTCAAAATCACAAGATCAAAAACAAAAGAACATTAAAGCAACATTTATAGCAAACTACTTCAATGCACTCCAGCTATTCATTTCTTGTAATTTTTTTTCCCACAAATTGCCCATGATTCTCCCCTCTCCTTCTCCTCTTCCTGTAATGTCTGTATCTCGCTTTGTCTGGACTTTCCGTTAGCACGTCTGTGTACCAGTGTGGCCTCTCCCCCACATTTCCAAGGCCTTACCAAAAACAAGGAGCATAATTGTTACTGGCCACCCACAAGATACAGCACAGTGTTAAGGGCTTTGGTGCCTGCGTGGATCGCTGTATCTGGCTTTGTTATTTCTCTTCATTTCTTTTGCTTTTCGTTGTGCACAGATCAGCTGACAGACTGACAGTTTTAGAGTTTCTGTGTATGTTTCTGCAGCAAATTCAAATTCAAATTCAAATTCAAATTTTATTTGTCACACACACAACCATACACAGTATGACATGGGGGTGAAATGCTTGTAGCTGTACAATGCCCGACCATTAAATGACAGAAGAAAAGTTTTACAATATTTACAATTTACAGTTTACTACAAAAATTTACAAATTAACTTAGGAATTTACAGTAAAGAATGTGCAAATAGCAGAAGAAATTATAAAGATAAGGATTATAAATTATAGGAATTATAGGATTATAGGAAATGTGTGGTGGTGCGTGTGGTGACGTGTGTGAGAGTCCAGTCTTATAGTGACGTGTTTGGGAGAGTCCAGTCCTACACCTGGTTCAGGGCCCGAATAGCCTGGGGGAAGAAGCTCCTCCTCATTCTCTCTGTTTTGGCCTTAAGGGAGCGGAAGCGCTTCCCAGACCTCAACAGTGAGAAGAGTCCATTGTTGGGATGGGAGAATAATAAGCAGTTGAGAATAAGAAAAGAATTTTCAGTTTTCTCACAAGAATGGACTGCAGTCTGGTTTGAACTAGTGTTACAGTTTGAGAGCATTTCTATTAAAAAGGCCAAGACAACATACATTTATTTGGATCCTTTACAGGGAGCCAAATCATTTTTGTATGGGTGCCATAAGGATAAATCCAAACATAATTTTTTTAATATAAATTATAAAAACAAAATAATATAAAAAATGTAAAGGAAATATTTTTAATTCTAATATCTGTCAGCTTGGTAAAAAAAAAAATGTTATTACAACTTGCCTGATGAGTCATTGATAGAGACTGGATGTCTACTGTCTACTGGAAAGTCCACCTATAGTCCACCTACATCTTGCCTCTGATGCATGCCCTCCATACAGTAATAATTAAAAAAAAACTAAAACTAATAGGGAAACTAATAAAAGCTAAACTGAAATAAAAAAAACTACTCTGAAAACTAAATGGAGCTAGACTGAATTAAAAACAAAAAGTAAAAATAAATAAATCAAATACTGCTGTCAAAATTAACGCGTTAACGCAAATTAATCCGCCATCACGGTCAATGTGATTAAAATTTTTAACGCAATTAACGCATCTGAAGTGCAGAATGACTCAAAATACCTGAAATGTTTCTGTCAAAGCATTTAGAGCAGTTTGTCCAAGTAGAGTTACCATCGCACATGCGCAAATGGGCAGTTGATCTTGTAGTGACTGGCAGTTGAACCAGTCAACTCAATAGGGAAGATGATAAACGCATACTGGCCCTCTCAATGGGAAATTTGAGTTTAAAAAAACCAAACAAGACGGAACAATCAACCGACATAAAGTATTATGCACATTGTGCAAGAAGGAATTTTCTTTTCATCGAAGCACTTCCAGCTTCAAATATCACATTGACACGAAGCATACGTTAGTCTGCGATGCTGCTAGGACTTTGGCTAATGCGTCAGCCTGCTCAGTACTGACACAATACCAAGTGAATTGCAACAAACGGCAGACCTATTAATACACCTCTTATTAGTTTCACTATTAGTTTTAGTTTTTCGCCTCTGTCAGTGCGCCCCAGGGCAGCTGTGGCTACAGTGTAGCTTGCCATCAACAGTGTGTGAATGTGTGAGTGAATGGGTGAATGACTGAATGTGTAAAGCGCTTTGGGGTTCTTAGGGACTAGTAAAGCGCTATACAAATACAGGCCATTTTAATATTGTTGAGAACATGCACTTTACATAGCTTTGGTTCCTCGTTTCAAGGACTTGAAGTGCTTCCCCCAAGAGTGACAGAGAGAGAGTGGATAAATGTTTACAGAGTTTTTTGTTAAGATAAATGTTCATGATGTTCAATAAACATGTTAAGAGCGCATATTTTCCCTTTTTTCGTGAGTCTGCAAAAAGCAAAAATAAATATAGAATAATATAGAATAAAAATGAATGATATTTAATCGTGATTAATCAAAATTAATCCACAGTAACGCTGCGATGAATCTGATTAAACATTTTAATTTTTTAAAGTTGTATTTCACAGGAGAGACCCTGTGTTAAAAGATTTAAGAAAACTATTCAAATTCTTTTTGAATTAGAGCATACATTCTTTGTATTTATTCTGCATTTACTTCAAATGTCAGTTACAAGCTTAAATATAAAGTTGAAAAAAATCTAAATGCAACCAAGCTATTAATCAAGTATTTGCGATTCATCGCGATTATATTACAGAAAATTATGTGATTAATTAGTTATTTTTTTAAATCTATTGACAGCACTAAAATAAAAACTAATTAGAAAATACAGAACTTTATTAACTCTTCAATTTTAATTGTTGATAAAGCTTTAAAGATAACTTAATATTTAAATAAAATAAAAATGTAAAACTCTGCGATAAACTGGAGACCTGTCCTGGGTGTAACCTTCCCCTTGCCCAAGGTTTAAGAGAAACAGGTTTAAGAGGAAGTATTTCTGTCACCAAGGTTCCAAAGTTCCACTTGAATTAAGTTGTTACTAGATGTAACACTGGTTCTATGAATATTACTGATGCGTGACAGCTGAATGGGCCACCCCTTGT
This sequence comes from Maylandia zebra, assembly GCF_041146795.1. Lineage (NCBI taxonomy): Eukaryota > Metazoa > Chordata > Actinopteri > Cichliformes > Cichlidae > Maylandia > Maylandia zebra. The sequence goes on from NC_135185.1 coordinate 17,245,947, forward strand.
CTCCTCGCCAGCAAGCATTCTCAGTAGTTCTTAATAGTCGAGAATTTGAGCTACTAATTGCTCTCATGGTTCTGGAATATTTTGTTTCTGATTCCATCCATCTATCACTTTGCCTTCTGTGCTCTTGCCTAAGTACTTTTTTTAGGTTCTGAAGCAAAATATATAACTTTGTTTTTTCACAAGAAAAAGAAGAATTATTCTTCTTTCAGGTCATGCTTGAACTGCTTTTGTCTTTTGAGCTTTGACCAGAGTTGCAACTGCAGTTATTAATTATGACTTGACAAAAATAAAAAAAAATAAAGAACAGGATAACAAGCGAATGTACATTCACTTTGTATAAATCTGTTGTCTAAAGCAACAGCTAATTCACTCATCCATTTAAATGGACTCGACCTTTCCGGCTCAGACTGAGGATCAGACCGGGAATCTTAATGTTTCCCTGCATACCATTTGGTGTAGTGGATGGTACCTGCGGTGTTTGTTTACATTGCTTCATTTCAGATTAGACAGTGTGACTTGCAACAAAACATGCAGATAATTTAATTAACTTAAAGCTCAGGTGAGACCACAGAATCCAACCCGACCGCTGCCTAGAGCTAAAACGATTGCAACACAACTAGGCACCTTTTACAGGAGGAGTGAGGTTACACACCCTACTGTCAGAACTAGTTTTATTACAGTATTGCATACTGAAATAAAGCAAGATAAAACAAGAATGGGACTACTGAGTATGACTAAGAAATTCCAGTGAAAGAATGTATTTGCATTTCCATTAAATCCACAGGCATGGAGAGGCTTGTAATTTAGGTTTGACTTTAAAGTGAGGCGTGTTACCACAATACATTAAAAAAAAAAGGCAATTAAAGGTTTGTTCTTGTGAGTGCTTGCTGACTGGCTGTTCATTGACAAGAATCACTGATGTGATCCTATTCCTGCATTCCAGGCAAGCTGTGTCAACTTGTAGATGAATGTACTCAAGATTAAATCTTAATCGTTTTTAGTGGACACCACTCAGTGAATTTGTAGCTGCAGGTTGATTTTGGAATTATTCAAATGGAGGAGAAGTAAAAAAAGTATCATGAAAAAAGTGATCTGAAAGATGAAGACTGTTATGTCTTTCCAGAGCTGCTGGTTCCATGAAGTTCTAGCTCGTAGGAATCCAGTAAGGACAGGTGGATCTCTAACGTCGAAGTATGTGAGAAAGACACACAAGGGGCAAGATGGTTTTGCAGAGTCCCCATAAAATAATGTCTGCCACCTAGGACATATCGAGGTGTCACATTGGCACATCACAGCCAAAGACTGTATATAAAAGATGACAGTGTCCACTGTATTTGAAGTCTCGCAAAATAAGCATTTTTGTCTCCATCATGTTAAATTTTTGGAGCCAGAAATTACCATGTTTGGATAAAGTATTGGTCCATACCGTACTTTGGAGCTAGGCGTTGCCAAGTGGTGGAAGGCTTTCACTTGGGTGGTCTCAGGATCTCATCCCTGCTTTTTGCAGATGATGTGGTTCTGTTGGCTTCATCAGGTAATGGCCTCCAGCTCGCCTTGCAGCCAACTGTGAAACAGCGGGAATGAGAATCAGTACCTCCAAATCTGAGGCCATGGTCCTCAGCCGGAAAAGGGTGGAGTGCCCACTCCGGGTCAGGGACGAGTTCCTGCCCCAAGTGGAGGAGTGTAAGTATCTTGGGGTCTTGTTCACGAGTGACTGAAAAAGGGAGCCGGAGATGGACAGATGGATTGGTGCTGCCGGTGCAGTGATGCGGATGCTGTACCGGTCTGTTGTGGTGAAGAGAGAGCTGAGTGTAAAAGCGAAGCTCTCAATTTACCAGTCGATCTATATCCCTGCCCTCACCTATGGTCACGAGCTGTGGGTAGTGACCGAAAGAACGAGATCACGGATACAAGGATGGAAATTGGCTTCCCCCGAAGGCTGGCTGCCTTCTCCCTTAGAGATAGGGCGAGAATTTCAGCCATTCGGGAGGGGCTCAGAGAGCCGCTGCACCTTCACATTGAAAGGAGCCAGTTGAGGTGGTTCAGGCATCAGACAAGGATGCCTCCTGGGCACCTGTACGCTGGAGAGATTATATCTCTTGGCTGGCCTGGGAACGCCTTGGTGTTAGAGGAGCTAGAGGAGGTGGCTGGGGAGAGGAAGGTCTGGGCTTCTCTGCTTGAGCTGCTGCACCTGCAACCTGGCCTCGGATAAGTGTAAGAAAATGGATGGATGGATGGATGGATGGATGGATGGATGGACCATTATGCAGAAGGTGCAACATGTTTTTGTTTTATGTATTAATACATGACTATGCACGAAGACAACACAGTGAGTCAAAATATTTGGAGGGTTACACTTTTATTCACTGATTAGCTTCGGACAACCAGCAAGACTGTGGTTTGGGGTAAAACATGTCCTTATAACAGTAAGCTTCATTGTTGAGACAAGTCGGCAGTTATAGCGATGTGTCATTATTGGCATAGCTGAGTGAATCATGCGCAGCAGCCCAATAACTTGTGCCTAACTTAGTCTCACTGTCAGCTTTGACATAACATTGTTATTTGGAGCAGGAATGAGAACAGTCTGGTAAAATCTGAGAGCTGTTCATGATTTCCAGAATACAAAAAGTCGCAATAAAAGGACGTTTCTTATCTTAAACATGTCAAATTTACAAAATTACCACAACCAATTAAGAAATAATTTCAAATCTAATTTCAAAATCCAGTATAATAAAAAACATTATTATCATGCCTTTGAACATATTTATGCTCTACTTGCCCACTTGTCAGTGGGTTGTTTCAGCTTGTTCTCTGCTGACTCATCAATTTTTCTTCTTTCAGGGTTGAGTTGCTCGGCGTTTGTTCGCATGGTGGTGTGAGGACTGAGACCTCGAAAAAGAAAAAAAAGAGTGTAGGTATTGTCACTGCAAGATTTTTTTTATGCGTCCTGGGTTGGCCTGAAGCTCTGCGGACAGGCTGCTGCATCAGCACATTTCACTCCTTTGATCCTTTCGCAGAAAAAGTCCCAGACTGAAGAGAAGGCTTAAAGCTTTACACTTCATGCATCACAGTTTTACTATTTAGTCTATGAAACTTAGGATGAAAGTACAAAATGTTGCATAAATAATAAGCCACCTACTGAGGCCTGCAGAATCACACCGAGTTGGCATGTAATAAATTTAAAGAAAAATGGCACTATTGTACATCTAATTGATTTTCACATCCCCGCTGACCATGTAAGAGTTGCAGTTGGTGCTGTGAAGCCTTGGTTGTTTGGTGAAGATGGACAACTGGCACCAGGATCTAGAAGTGGATTTCATACCTAACTGCACACACTGTACTACTGAGGGCCAAATTTACTAAGCAGTTCAAATTACTGAGATTCCTGGCTGGATGAGAGCAGAAGGTTTTGCATGTAATCTAGTAACAATGTGTAAATTTATGACCACTATCATAGCCACTTCATTTCAATAATGACCAACACAGTTCATACAAAGAGGAATGCAACTTATTAAGTTAAGAAGACCCAACAAGAACGCAAGCAATATAGAACAAAAACACTGCAGTGCAAGTGCAGGTTTTACACATGCATGTCTCTCCAGAAACAGTATGTCAGTTGAGATCAATGTGAGGTTGTAGAAGGAGAACCTGTATATTTTAATATATGGGCAAAATCCTGTGTTAATAAACCACTAATCTGTGTCCAACAGCTGACATGTGGGATTTATAGAACAGCACAAAGCATTATTTATAATCAAATCCTAATAATCATAAAATGAATGAAGTTAATGTTATTTTGTCACATGTACCGCATGTCTAAGCGCACACATTTGTACTGCATGCCATGAAGATGCAGGTATCTGAAGGAAAAATTCTGACTCACATTTCCCTGTGCAACAATGATTTCTTCAAAATCCCGAATTACATTCAAGAACACCTGAATTACACATTGGTAAGATTTACGCAGTATTCTAACATGAATCACATTATTACGCATTTCTATAGGCAGGTCAACGTGATATGTAAAAGAATAATGGAGTATTAAAAAAATTATACATAAAAGCCAAATTGTGATGTTACAGAGCTGTGTGTGCACACTGCTGATTAAAAACATGCAAGGGCTTTTGTACTCTGCAGATTTCAGTGTGGAGCAATGTCTTTGTTGGGTATTTGTAGCTGAAGCGGTAGAGCAGGTCATCTACTAATCGGAAGGTTGGTGGTTTGATCCCTGGCTGCTCCAGTTTGCATGTCAAATATCCTTGGGCAAGTTACTAACCCAAAGTTGCTCTCCGATACATCCATCGGAGTATGAATGTTAGATAGAAAGCACTTACGTATAGAAAAAAGTGCTTGTATGAATGCACAGGTAGAGTAGAAGACTACAATATGAGAACCAGTACATTTACCGTTTGTAAAAATGTAATTAAAAACCTGAAACACTACAAACTCCTCTGTTGAGCGTGAAAGGTACGTTTATGGTATGTAATGCATCCATGGCTACTACGAATCTTGTTTTGGGCAAATATTCTTCCCTTTCATCCATCGCTCTTTGTTACTTTCTACATTGTTTCATAAAAAGTAGTACTGAGACCAGAAACATGTTGGGGCTCTGCTCTAAACATGGTGGTGAGGATACAGAGAGCTATAGTCTTTGGCAAAGCACTCACAGCTTTAAACAGTCCCGCATCCTAGTACTAATAAATTCAACGATCATAATACAGTTCTGTCAGGAGAAAAATATAACATGGTTTTCTTTGTTGTGGGTTCAACTTTACCCCACAAAATGTTTTGCAATCTGAGAGGGAAAATCCTACATATACATATTCAGTATTGACAGCTGTAGAAATGCCCCTGTTCACACCATTTAATAGCTAAACTGACAGGTTCTTGAGTTGTCCACCAATACAGACTGTAAATCTGGCTTTTAGCATGAACACACACTTTTCTTAATAGCTTTCCTCAATTCCTCTTTAGTAATCCTGATCCACCCTCCTTTCTTATTTTCTTCATGAACTCCTTCCGTCTTCTCAACACTCTCTTCACTCATTAGTACCTTTCCATTGCTGTCCTTAACCACTGGATGCACAAATATTTATCAGAAATGTAAAACATAAAATTAAATCGGAAACAAACAAGGGGCCACTATTCTACAACCAATCTGAGATTTTCATTGATCATTACATGGAAAAACCAGAGAAGTCTGAGGCTTTTAAGTCCAGCATGCATAAAGTCCCCAGATTAGTTTATGATATTTTCTATATCTTCTATACAGCGAAACAAAAAAATTAACCACACACATAACTTTTCTAGCAGATGTAAAAATACCTTCCATAACCCAAAATTAAATTCACACCTCATGATGACCTGCATGATGTTTCATCTTACATTCAGGTTCTTTTTTCTCTCTGCTGGCACTGGCTGACCCAGTTCTTGTGGCCTAATTGCCAGTAGTCATGGTGAAGCCAAAGCATTGTGAAAAAAAATGAGGCCAATCTGGCTGGTACTACACCAGATGACATTAAAAAAAATGTTTATTTGTTCAACGAGAAACGTTAGCAGTGTCCCCAAACAAAGGGGTCTCGTCACAAAGCCTTTATTGCACACTTACACAAGCCTAAAGCTTCCCGTTCACCCTGGAAAAGTTTTAAAAGTATATTACACCTGGATCTATTTACAAATTGAGAGGATTAAAGGAGCACGTCCTCATTTCGAGTAAAGGGAAAACTTAAGATTAAAATCATAATTTGATATCTTGGGGAGGTATGGGGGGGAGGTAGATGTGGAAGCACTGATAAAATTTGTCATATGGGTAGAGAAAAGAAAACCATCTCCATACTAAGGCATTAAAACACCCTTAAAACACCTCTGGACCTATTAACATTTCATATATAGTTTGACTTAAGAGTAAATGGATTGGATTTATATAGCGCTTTTCTAGGCACCCAAAGCGCTTTACAATACCACTATTCATTCACAATGAATAGTGGAGGCAAGCTACAGTTGTAGCCACAGCTGCCCTGGGGCAGACTGACAGAAGTGAGGCTGCCATATCGCGCCATCGGCCCCTCTGGCCAACACCAGTAGGCAAGTAGGGTAAAGTGTCTTGCCCAGGGACACAACGACCAGGACAGAGAGCCCAGGGATCGAACCGGCGACCTTCCGGTTACAGATGCGATTCCAAAAAAAATAAAAAATAAAACAAAAATGTGTCTTTTATTGAGTTTCAGCCTCCTTCACCAGGGCTTCTGTCTGCAGCAAAAAAAAAAACTGCTTATAAAAAGCTCTGAGTCAGTGAATCAAATTGCTGGATGTTGACCCAGATTCTAAACAAGCCTGATCCACATACACCCCATCCTGTACCACTACCTTAGTGGTAGACAACTAGAGACCCAACGTCCATGCCTACAGTGCTGTGAAAAAGTATTTATCACCTTCCTTATTTCTAATTTCTTTTATATTTGTCATGCCTAAACAAATTTTAATATTAGACAAATATCATTCGTGAATATAATGATTTTATTCATTAAGGAGAAACCGCTATCCAAACCTACCTGACCTTGTGTGAAAAAGTAAAGGCTGCGCCTTGTTAAATCACAAATAAAGATCTGAAAAGGGTTTCCAAGACATTTCTACGGTTTTGCGACTCAAGTGAACGACAGTGAGAATCATGATCCACAAATGGAGAAAACTTTCAAGCTTGGTGGACCTTTCCAGGGGTGGCCGTCCAACCGAAATCACTCAAAGACCACAATGATGATTCATTCAGGAGATCACAAAAGAATCCAGACCAACATCTAGAGCACGGCAGGCCTCACGTGCTTCAGTTAAGGTCAGTGTTCACGATTCAACAAGAAAAGAGAGACTGGTCGAAAATGGCACCCATGGGAAAGTTCCAAGGAGAAAACCACTGCTGACCACAAAGGACACAAAAGTTTCTGTCATATTTGCCAAAAACATCTTGATGATCCCTGAGAACTCCTACCCTAAAGTTCAACTGCACTTGAGTTATGCAGGAGCAGTGATTGAGGTGCTTTGGTTTGACCTTAAAAAGGATGTTTAGGGTCATGCAACAGTGAGCCAAAACTCCTCCACAGCCATGTGAAAGACTCAGTGCCAGTTTATCGCAAACGCTTGATTGCAGTTCTTGCTGCCAACGGTGAAACAACCAGTTATTAGGTTTAGAGGACAGTTACTTTTTTCACACAGGGCCAGGTAGGTTTGGATGTTTTTTTTTCCCTTAGAAAATGAAAACTTCATTTAAAAACTGCACTTTGTGCAGTTGTGTTTTTAGAAATCAATCCTGTTTCTCCCTCCAAGTAAGAAAACATTTGATTCATGCAACTTTTTTACCTTTATTAGATTATGGTGACCTGCTTTTAATGAATGCATCCGCCCACTACCTAAAGAGGTTGGATACTGTGTACCATTGTGCTGTACGTTTTATTACTGGTTATGGAAATCGTGTACATCATTGTTCTTTGTATGCTGCTGCTAAATGTCCATCTTTGCATATTCGAAGATTCTCCCATTGGTTGATCTTTATCTATAAATCTCTCCTTGGGCTGGTTCCATCTTATTTATGTGTTTATATGTGTAAAAACCACAACCAATACAGCCTTCGTGCTCACAATATCATACAATTGATTGTATTAAATACGGCTTTTAAATACGCTGCCCCTGCTTCCTGGAATAATCTGCAGAAGGAACTGAAATGATCAGAATTGGTTACCTTGAGGGAGTTTAAGTCCATTAAAGGAACAAGAAAATAACTCTTTCACTTTTGTTCTTAAAGTCACTCTTAATTTGATCTGTTATTTTATTTTTCACATTTGTACATAATATTGTATTTGTTTTAAATGTTATATACTTATGTGGTATTTGTATTTTGACTTTTGTTGCCATGATGCCAGGTCTCTCTTGGAAATTAGATTTTTAATCTCAATGGGATTTTTTTTACCTGGATAAATAAAGGACTGAGATAACTCAGGTTATCTTTGTTTAATAACAAAATCCCCATGTTACGTTTAATCATGTAAATACAATATTAATGTTTAGGTGTATTTTTTCTCACTTACATTTTGTTCATTTTAAACTATTCGTCTATACAGAGTACAGATTATGAAGCTTCTGCAGCAACTTTTCAGGGTGAAGTATGTGTCTGAAATGGATTTCTCCTGCATGAGATACTATCCACGCTGTCACAAACCTGATGGATTGTGGTGCAGAGGCGTGGTAACATCAAATGGTTGGGGTTACCATGCCGAGTGCAGAAAACAGCCCCCTTTCACATTTGAAAAGAGCCACTGCTGGAATAGAGGGGGTTCACACCATCAGCAGGTTGGGGGATGGGAAGGACTGATGGGAAGGCCTCCAGTTTCCAAGAACTGCAGTTGTATTTGGGGAAGGGGAAGAAGGTCTCCTCATTCATTTGTTCTCCTCTTCTCTCACACAAGTAGGGAGTGATCTGCTGCAAAGGAGGGAGGCTCCAATATTCTGGCAGATTATTTTATATTTTGATTTTCAACAGTAAAAACAATGGAGACAGGCAAATGTACCAAATATAATATAATGTAGTACAAATGTTTCTAATTCAGTGTTGGCTTAACAATGTTTCTGCATTAATAAAAAACAATTACATTTTCATTCCACACATTCCATTCTTCTTTAGCTGAAGCAGGCTCCACCACGGAGCCACTTTAAGAAACGACGCCACAGAAAGCAGCTACATGCCAAGTCCTCTCAGCTCTCTGTGTTTAATTTCTCCTGGGCCCTCCTGCTAAAATATATGCAGTCAGGGTACTTATGGATAATGGCCTGGCATTATATTCATACAGACAGCGACATGGGTAATCTCTCTTTTTTTAATATGCTCTGAATTAGCAGAGAACAGGTAAACACATGACCCAGACCACCCAGGAGAGGGACGGGCTCGTCTGTGCAGCAGTACCAGTCTCTGCAGCACGTCTCCAGCCTTCCCACCACTGATTAAAAGCTTAAAGTCAGTACAATACTTCTACTCTTGAAGACGACTGCCAGAGCTGAGTTAATGGAACAAACTATTCAACTCTGACTTCAGGGCAAGGTTTCTGCCAGTTAGGCGTCAGTCAATGGCGGCCTCGTCCTCTGCCGCCCCAGCCTCTCCCGCGGCCCCTGATGCTGCTCAAGTGTCCGGCGGAGCGCCTCAGCTTCTTCCTCTCTTCGTGGTGCTCCCGCTCCGCTTGCTGCTGCTTCTTCTGCTGCTCCGACTGCAGAGGAGGACAGGAGGATGGATGTTAAACAAATGCAAGTGCTGCGATTCTACCTGCAGATTGATGATGTATTTACTGACTTGTTTAAGGTGAAGAACCAATCATATACCAACAACCCTCTCTGCATTTTCTCTAAAAGCGCTTTAGCTTGCTTTGTCTGACAATGAGATGACTTCAGACCAGCGAAATGTCATCCAGACATGGGCGAATTTGACATTAAGTAATGCTCAATTGAGGAGAGGGATTGTTCTTCTTAAGGATTATCCAAGTAACCTTACATTTATACATTTATCTCACTGGGAGATAAATGTATAGAGTCAGTGGTTAAATCTCTCTTTTTTTTTTAAAAACCTTCATCTTATGAACATTTTCCAGATTTAAGTTCTGGATCCTGGAGACATCATAAGTGTCTCCATTATTTGCTCCTTTGTGAGGGATTGTGATGATTAAGTAAGCAGTGTACCTTTTTGAGAGTGAAGGTCAGCTGTTTGCTGCCCACTGCGGTGTCAGCCGTGCCACTGGTTTCGGAGTGCTCCTCTAACTTTAGCCGCTCCTCCAGAGAAGTCCTAGAAGAAGGAACGCATGATCGTCAGGCACAATATACAAAACAGTACAGACAGAGCGTTGTCATAAAGCGTTAGGACACAGACTATTAATACTTTACAGGTGGGGTGATTCTCTGCCTTTAACAGCTGCAAACCCTGAAGCAATTTGGGTTTCAAAGAGTGTCTCAAACAATAAGTCATGTAACACAGGGTACATTTCCAAAGACATACTTCTGTAGTTTCTGCTTGCGGGCCATGTCATTAAAACTTCTGAACTCCTCGCCAGCTTTGATCTGATAAAACTGCGGCTGACTCGTCTTCTTGCTCTCAGCCACATTTGAGCATTCTTCTCCTCCGTTCTGCTCCCTCTCCACAAGGACAGTGTTGCGGTCTGCGTCCTTCCTCTCCTGCCGCCGGCGGTCTCTGTCCTCCTGCCGAAGCAACCTCCGCTGCTCCCTCACCTCCTCCACCCAGCTTTTGTCATCGTCAGAGCTCTCCTCCTCGGAGCTGGCTCGCCCCTCTGGCTCCTCGTCGTTATCTTCAGGCACCTGCAGGGAGATGAAGCAGAGCAACAAAAAAATCACTGATGTGATCTGCTTCCTGGGCCCTCATCTTCCAATATATCAAGAAAACACAGCACGTGTATACACAGCTGGCTCAGTGAGGCTTGTAAACAACAGAAAAACATGTGATCATGTCCAGAGGGATTAGTAATGCGCTGGTTCTAATAATGGAAATAAATCTGAAAAGCCACTGTTTAGTTACACCCCCCCTTTTTCTTTTGTGCAAAAGTTTCAGCACATACTTGCTTTCTAAAAGGCCTGAACACTGCACATACACCAGTCTGCTGGTGACTGGGATCAGCTGGTTTTTCAGCTGATCGTCCATTGTTGCACACCAAATTAGCCATAGCTGTATCTGATTTTGTGCCCATCTGATTAGCCCATCCTTTCGGCTCTCAAGCACTTCTGTAAGAGTTTGAACCACATTTCTGTGGTGCAGATTGAAACAAACGAGATATGACAACCACCTGAACCTGTGTAAACATGGCATATGACCAGTGAGTAGTTGAAATTGATATCAGTCCCATTGCTGCTCTAAAAGCTCTAATTATGCATGCAGGTCTATGTTGTGTCTTTACATTGCCTCATGTCATCAGTAAGAGAGCCAACATGGCATTGAGGAAGCTAACAGTAAAGGTTCAGGGCTATTAAGGTATTTTACACCTACAACAAACAATTGTTCTTCTTTGGATGCTTGGGGGGTTTAAATGTAACTGCAATCACTCCCTCGCTTTTGTGTTTTCTGTTACATATGTGTGTATATGTGTTATCCTCCAATCAATGAACTCTTTAGCTGTTTTTGTCTTATTTCTCTCCATGAGTACTAAGATGTAATCATAATGAGACTGAGAGCAGGGCAGGGAGAAACCAGTTGATCATAAATAAAAGGTCCTTTTCATTTATTTTATTTTAACAAATTAGGACACCGTTTTTTTAAGTTGAGCCAAATGCTGACATCCTTAAAGTGAGGAATATATTTAACACAGTTATAGATCAACACTTGGTAACTGTGCAAAAAAGCCCTTTAACCTATTTTAGAAATAATGTTGTTAAATAGTTAAACTTTTATTGTGAACATAAATAATTGGTAAGCCAGAGTTAGAAAATACTGGCGGTGGCCAGTGGTACCCTCAGCCTCCTAGTAAATGTACCCAAGTTATGAATTTTGAAATCCTACATCACCTTGTTTTCGAGTTATCATTTTCACAAAATTTGCAAAAAAACCTGCCCGCTAACCTTAAGGTCAAGGTCACCGAGACTCAGACTCGTTTAAATTTTTAGTAGATGCACCTGTGGTGCTTGAAACTCCTAGGTTGCTTCATTCTCAAGTTATCGCATCCACAAATTTGGGTGTCAGTGTTGCACACCCACCTGACTGATGGGCTATTGCCAGCCTTTTATGGCTGAGGGGTAAAAACTAAAATAGGAACTGGTCAAAAAAAACTTTGAATTCCATGGCCTCCACACACAACAGGCCATCTCAGTAAAACGATGCAGTGTTACCTGCTCGTGCAGTAAAACACTGTGTCGTTTACCTGCTTGGAAACCATTTTACCTGCTCGGAAACAGCAGCCTGCTGAGCTAGCAGCCGCAGCTTCTTCTTCCTTTTCTGGCCGACTTTGGAGACGATGGGGTTGAGCAGGCGGAACTCCTCGCTCTGCTCATCCACCTGGTAGTCTGAGTTTTCGAACATCACCTTGAAACGGTCGTCTCCCAGGATGCTGGGGAGAGCCTGCGGTTTGGAAAAAGTCAACAAAGAGGAACATTACGTCATGAATTCTACGAAGCTGCCTGGAAGAACATTATGATCTCTGAATACACCGTGTACATTCACAATTAATCAAAAACATTGATGTTGTAATCTTGTTTTTCTACCTTGCCCTTCTTTTTCCTGGAAACCACCTCTGCTTCGTCATCACCCTCCTCCATCAGTTTAAGAGCTAACTCCTTGTTCACCTTCGGCAGTTTCTGTTTCAGAGAGAACAAATTGTACTTAGCACACACGAGAACGGAGAGAAAATTATCCAATCAGTTTGAAGAGTGAATCACACATTCCTCAAATTAACCTACCATTTATTAGCTTTTGCACTTAGTGTGACAGGATGTGAGTAAAGTTTTGAACTTCAATCCAGTACAATCCAGTTTAATGGGTATTTTAACTCTGTGGAATTCTTTTTATGTAGCTGATTCAACAGGTTATCGGGATTTTTAGCTCTGAATCTTATTTATTCAGGTCATATTTTCAAAAACAGATTGATCATAATAAATACTACACAGAAAAGTGTTGTATGAGGGCATGGAGGGAAAAGATAAACACAGACTGTCACAGGAGTCACACGCTGACATTGTAAGAAGGAGATGAATTATGTTTATTCTGCTACAGCTGTTGCACCAAACCAGTCAAATATGGACTAAATGGACTTAAATCTGAATGTTTGCTCGACCATAATGAAATTCAGAGGCTATAGCTGTTTCTTAGACAGCAAATGCTGATTGTTGATTCATCTTCTAACTATGATGTTTCAGTACTGAACATGAAAAAGCCAGTAAAATGAGACCTGACATTTCCATAGCAACTAGCAGAAAAACTAAACTCTCACCTTAACCTGAACTCTCTGTGTTCGGGCCTCCTCGATCTTCTGGCGAATCTTATCCTTGCGATATTCCTCGTACGCAAAAGGATTGACCATACCTTTAACCTACGGCCAAGCAAATAAACATTTGCAGTTTAGGTTTAGTGTGTCACGTTAGGATCAGTTTGAATTGAACAAGTCCTGACAAAAGTCTGAGATGTACACAAAAAGGATGATACCTTATGATAAAGTCTTATGTCCATGAAGAAACCGTGCATGTAAGCTCTCAGGAGGGATGATCCGATCAGGTGAGTCAAACCTGGCCATGAAATTAAAAAAAATAAATAAACACACACATTTTTTGCAAATACAATCTGCTGTAGTTATACATCTACTAAATGTAACGCTAAAAAATATGTCTACCGATATTCCATATACTGATTGCCACATAATGCGACTGAGACATTGACAGTAACCAGAGAATAAATTCTAATGACGTGTGTCACTGACTGACTTCCTGTGTCACCATCAAGAGGAGAAACTTTGTGGTTTAGTATGAAATCTTTCAGTAAATACACGTTCATGGTGCCCAGAAGATGAACCCAAATGATTTTATTGAACGTGAGAAGAAAAGAAAAAAGAAAAGCAAACCAGAAAATTTAAATTTGTTTACAACAACAACACCTGTTTACCTAAACACTGGTTAAGATATACATCTATTCCTCCCGTCCCCATCCGTCTTAAGATTTGTAACACTGACTGGCTCTAAATGTAGTAAGATGAGGGCTTTCGTGCTTTCCCCTTCTCCTAACGAGAGGCGACTGTTTGTGGATCAGTGAAATGTCTCAGGTACTGGATCGAATTTCACACATTCATCTTCCCTTCAGGATGAACTGCAAAAATCTTTGTGACCTACCTCTATACTATTCTGTATTACGATTACAACAGATCTGCACTTTAGTCCTTTTTTAAACATTAACATATTTTTACTTCATAAAATTATATATCTAAAAACTTTGGTTTTGTCACATTTCAAGACTTCTCAATAAATTTTTCAGACCCCAGTGAACGTGTGAGTAAATGAATATGGAAATGGTCAATATTGACCTTCTTTCCACGCCTGACTTCACCTTAAAAGTTGCACAAATACTCCCATGATGGGAGTATTTGTGCAACTTTTAAGGTGTGCAACTTTTTTATTACACACTTCCTGTGATGGGCCATCACAGGAAGTGTGTAATAGCGTGTGTAGACAAGGACACACTCTTACAAGCTGAATGATGAGGAACTTGCTCTTCTCAGAAACTTTCACAAGTGTGCTGTACTCAATATGGACATGTTACATAACAGGGCCGCATTACATGGCTCCTGTATACCAACAGTGCTGTTCCCCTGCCTACTCCCTCCTCTTCTTTTATCACACATCAGCCAATCATCTTTCTACTTCTTGTCATTTGATCTCTTTCCTGCTGAGCCTGCATTCCAGTGTTCATTCAACCCATCCAATATCCACTCCTTTGACCCTTCGTGCTCCCCCTCTCTTACCCCTACACCCTACTTCTCTTACCTAAAGCATTTCAATCATTCCCGTGGCCTCTACTTAGACAGTCTAGCCACTCAAACTAACCCCCCTAGGCGGCGAAGTGGCTCACACTGATTCATAGTTTTGGATATAACTATCAGGGCTGGTATTAAAGTCACTCTTTGTGTAAAGATCTCTTGAGCTCTCTTTGCTTTCTAACCAAAAGAGCCAAAGCAAAAATTGCACACTTAGATTGAGGATTTTTTTTTGCTTTAAAAGTGCTCAAATTTGGGCTGATTTACTCCAAGTGCTCTGCAGTTTCATGAGGTACAATTAAGGTAATGAGGTCTCACCCAGATTTTCCAGGTCCTTCCGAGTGACAAACTTGTAGTCATCATACACCGTGCTCTCCGGGCTCTCCTCCAGCTCCTCTGTTAGGTTGTCTAGGAAGGAGCACCATCGAGGTGCTGGGCCCAGAGCCTAAACACACACACAAAAACACATCCACCCGCTTGGTTCAGATTTAGACTGTTGAGTACTGTTTGTTGTTAGAAAAAAAATAGCCCAACTCAGCCAGGTCATGTTTCCATTACAGCAGAAAATAAATGTCCTTAAGGGTTTTCAGGGAATTGTAATGACTTGCAATGCAACACTGGTGATACAGGAAATGCAGAGTAGCAAAAGGTCGAGAAATCGCTTTTTGAGTATGTAGTTTTAAAAACAATCCTTTTGTGTGTTCACAAAAGTAAAAAAAGAAGAAGAAGAAGAAGAAGAAGAAGAAGAAAAAAAAAATCACCCAAGAAACCCAAATTGGTCATCAGAATATGAACTTGTTTAAATGTTAGACAGAAAGGACTTGGGTATAGGAAAAAAAAGTGTATGAATCGGTGCTCCACTAGAATAGAAAAGCACTAAGAACCAGCTGCTTCCTTCTTACACCGAGGGGTTGCCACAGCGTGTGGGCACGCACATTGATTTGGCACCAATTTTACATTGGATGCCCTTACGGAGACAGCTTTGTCAATTATTTGAGTTTGGGACCAGCAGTAGACGTAGACTAGCTTGTGACTCCCATGAAGATGGATTTATGTGTCTCCACCACAGAACCTCTGTTCCAAGCATTTCTCAGTAAAGTTTTCATAAACATTGATTTTGAAGACAATCAGTTAAAGCTGATGTTAGTTAAAGCATATATGTTGGTTGTAGTACAAGTCTCAGGGTCCAAACACCAGACAGCCCCCTGTTAGGTAAAACTTCCTGGTATCCAAAAAGTGGAAATTGGCAGTACTGTCACTAACTTGCAGAACTCTTTTACTATGAACCAGCTCATAAGCCATAACATAAAACAGAAAGTGTGACACCAGAGTTGAGAAAACTGAGGTTTTCTTGAAGATATT
Organism: Maylandia zebra; assembly: GCF_041146795.1. Classification (NCBI taxonomy): domain Eukaryota; kingdom Metazoa; phylum Chordata; class Actinopteri; order Cichliformes; family Cichlidae; genus Maylandia; species Maylandia zebra. Next base: position 17,261,795 of record NC_135185.1, read on the forward strand.
ATATAACTTAAGGTTAAATTTGCTTCCAGCCAGGACAGCATAATGGTGACCAGCAAACACATGTGACCACTCGAAAATTCACTGGGCACCATTCTCTACTTTCTCAAATGTAGACAACTAACATTACGAACAACCTAAAGAGCTTCAGGTCAGTAAGGGTTTACAAATAAGACCCGATTATTCTTTGCAGTTATTTTTAGGCAAACATGCAAAACACCCAACAGGAAACAGCTTTTAAAGTATACAATGGGGACAGCTGCAGATATCGCAGATGCACAGTCCTGCTTTTTTTGTGATCAGCTTAAAGTGTATAGTGCATAGTGATGCACTGTATTGTAGCACTTTTGAGGAAAAATCCACACATCACAAAAGAATATTTGCAGGCGCACATATCTGCCCAGAGCCCCACGCTCACCATCTAATGCAGACACTTAAATCTGTCACACTCTGACATTCACTACTGTGCAAAAAATTGAGCCACACTTCATTTCTTTTTCTTTTTTTTTAATTTAGGCTTTTTTTTCACCGATTTTCAGTGCAGTCCTTGTGACTTATCATATTCAGAGGAGTGTTTTGTTGATTTATAAGCTACTTAACACTGACCTATGAATCATTCAAGCATAAAAAAGGCATGTAACTCAAATGATGATTCAGTGGTGTGTCTACACATAACAGACAAAGAACCAAAGTAAACTATCTTTGTGTACTTTGGTTTTTAGCAGCCTGTTGTAAAAACACATTGTTTGTTTCCATGTCTTTAGTAGAATCTACAAAAAATGTAAAAAGATAACAGTTTTTGTAATTTTCTTAAAAGGAATGATGAAACCAGACAAGTTGAGGACAAAACAAGTAACAAATCTAAAAGAAAGAAAGAAAGAAAGAAAGAAAGAAAGAAAGAAAGAAAGAAAGTTAGTTGTAAATATCTATGGAGGCGGTTAGGTGGGAGTTGGTGATTGTCACCATCTTTGATGATTGTGGTTTGGGGCTTTTTATCAGTTAGAAATCTGATCAAAATTTAAGGAATTATGAACACAATAAAGTACCATCAGATTTTAATCCACCATGCAACCGTCTAAGAAGTGTCTGATTGGCAACAGCTTCAACCTTCATCATGACAACTATCCCAAACACACTGCCAGTGCAGTAAAACAACTGCTAGGATAGGAAAATACACAAGGGAAAGCTATCAGTCACAGACTGTTCACCGCAGAGCCCAGAACTCGAAATTATTAAAGTAGTGTGAGATCATCTTGACAGAGAGCAGAACAAAAGACAGCCAACATCCAAAGAAGAGCTTTGAATATCCTTCAAGAAGTCTGGAGAACTCCTCCTGAAAACTACTTAAAGAATGTACAAGAAAGAACTGAAAAAAGCTGAGTGTGCAGGCTGTGTGGAATTACAAGGATGATCATACCAAATGCTTACTTTCATTTTCTGCTTTTGTCACGTGTACATTTCAAACTCAGTCATCTGTTTATATCATGGCTTGCTTCAATAAACTGAAGGCACGTCTTCTTCACTTTGTAGTGACCGAGTTCTCAAAGTTCAAATATTTCGACTGGAGAACGCTGATCGAAATGCTGAGTAAGGAGTAACTGATTCGAAGTCCGATGATGTCACACCACTGAGGTCAAAGTCCAGTGTCCCTGTCATTGTTTAGTCACATCACTCCTGAGCTAACAAAGCTAACAGAGATCATCAGGGGTCACATGTGGAGACGAGAACCCTTTTTGGTTCAGAAAATGTCAGTTTGGTTGAAAATGCCCTGAAGTCACACCAACAGCATTCTACTGTTAAATCCTGGGAAATAGGAAAAGTGTTGAAATGAGCTTTTAAAGAAAACAACCATTTGTTTCTAATGTTTGCTAATCTGTGACTCAGATCTGCTTTTTCATAAACATGTCAACACCAAAAATCACATGTAATATGATCTTTTTCAATTATGTTTTAGTCTACTTTAAGATTTTCTTCCAAATCAGCTACAGGTCCAACTTTTCTGCAATACCACCTCTTTAAGAAATCAAGTGATTTCAGCATCACTTCCCTGGCCTGAGCAGCTGACAGGTGTGATCACAAGTAGCCTCTCGCATGTCTGCATTTATGTACATATTATATCTCCTCTGTTGACTTCCATGAGCCAGATCATGATATTGAGGGGGCAAAATTGTTAGGTGGTGAGCAAAGATTGTGTTGGTGTGGGCAAAAAAACAAAACAAACTGATCGCTTCCAATGAGTGCTCTCTTTCTACTGCAGAGTTGCAGTAGAAAGACTCTTCCTTGACTAGAGAGCTAGCTCTCATTACCAGGGATGATATTTGATATGAACTTTGGGCCAGTTGCTCTCTGCCCAAGTTTGGGATTCGTGGTGAAATCACAGAGCGCTCAGTATAAGAGGTCAAAACAGGACTTCCATGGTGCTGTCTAAAAACAGCAACTGTCCTGGAAAATGTCAGGACATGCCTTAGAAGATGATACTGAATGGGAGGTCGGCTAATTTTAAATCAGGTAAGGTTTTCGGCTTGTATGTTCAAACAATGACAGACTCACCTTTTCTCATAGGACAAAAGGACCAAAGTTTACCACATGCATGGAAATCAGGGCTGGAAAGAACCCATTTACACAAAGCAAACCCTAGTTGACTGTACACACATATGCACACACACGCATCCACAGATGCGCGTGCATGCACTGACAATATCACATGAGGTAAGATCATATCAGTTCCAGAACAGACTGTTGATAGGAACAATTACTCATTAAGCAGAGGCCTCGTGAGAAGTCTGATCCCATGCTTTTCAGGCATGCTTCACTATTGAAGCTGGGAAAAAGTTAACAGGCCTCACATCAGGATTTTTATAAACCAGCAAAAACACCATCAACAAACTCGTGTTTGCTTCTTCTTATTTTTCACATCATTGTGTGTCACACCTGCAGTTCATCCCCGCCCCACAGGGTTGACAATGACTCGCTCGGTGACAGAAAACAAATGGCACGTGCGCACTCTTTGGCCAGCTCCTAAAGGTGACCTTGCATTGCAAAGCTGTGTGAAAAGCTGCAACATGAATCATTCTTTGGTGTACTGTAAATATAAATGTGACTGGTGTATGAGAATATAAATGTCTCTGTACTCACTGGGATGTAGAACGTGTTCATCTTGGGATCTTCATTGGCAGTGAAGAGCATACCTGCTCATGAACCAGAGAGCAGAGCAACAGTTAAAACCTCATCTAGTAATTTATAGGTCAAGTTCCTTCAGCACTGGTATATGAAAGACTGTCTGGGATCTGAATTTTCATATCGTAATGGCAAAACCCATTTCTGCTCTAATAATGAAGAGTTAAAAAAAACATTCAGGCAGCGAAAATGAACAAAAACAGAAGAAACTCAAGAAGCTGGTGCTGCTTTTCAACAGCTTTAGAGAACATCACTATAAGTTATAGAAAAATCTGAGGTTTTATTCCCCTTGTACACACTGCCTATCACACAGTAAAAGTGTGGGAGCTCTACAATAAGATGGCGCCACCCAGAGGTGGAGCTGCACAAAAAACTCTCGTTTTAAATACCAGCTTAACTTACAGGAATCATTACTGTTTCATTCATAGGCCTATTTAGTCATGCATAAAAGCTGCTGGTTGCGCTTCAACACACTGCAGAGTTTCCACAATGTTTTTGCTTCAGTGGGTTTCTAGATGGGTTTAAGCTTTGGCTGTATTTTAATATACCTGCAGGCATATTAAAAGACAGCCAAAGCTTAAGCCACCCACCCACCACCACCTGTGAATTTTATACATTTGTATTAATTTAATGAAAAGCACAGCACCTTAAACCCGACTCCCGATAACAATCGATCAGGAGTTCAAGAACGTATCACTGCTGCATATTTATGTGCAGTTATCTGATATTGTAATATTAAGAATGCAAGGAGTGGAGTTAGGGAGGATAACTTCAAATTAAAGTAAATATAGCTGGGGCAATGAGGTTGATCTGTATACAGCTGCTAGTTAAAAATCAACAGGTCATGCAAGTGGATAATGATAAAAGTAATTTTTTTCAGATGCCGAACGCTTGATCAAACCAGAAAAAAAACTTTAAGAGATCAAAGAGGGAACAGAAATGGAGACACGGAGGACAGCAAGTTCACCGCTATATGAAAGCAGCACACGCATATAATTAATCATTATATCAAATTAAATATTAAAATAATCGCATCATTCTTGCTTAATTGGAAATCCTGAAGCTTAATAAAGCACCTTGAACTGAACTGACATTGACCACCCTCCACAGCTCACAGCTGCAGCCACAGTTAGACTCTATGTGGGAAACATCCTATTGAATATTTCTGCAGTGCTACATCTGCAGTGTTGGTTCATGTAGTGGTCAAGCAGATGCATTCTTGATGTTCTGCGACTGCTCTCCTCAAACTTTGTTTCCAGCTTCCACAACTTAATTCTCACCTGAATTTGGGTAGACGCAAACACCGTTGATGTTGGTCTGAGGCTGTATGGAGGAGAACAACTTTCCCTGTGGAAAAGATATAAGATGGATGAAAGATGAGAGTGAGCATGAGTTTCTTGTGATCCACATAGTGAAAGCGCAATGATCTGTAACTGATGGCTGTTACTTACAGTGTCTTTGTTCCAGATTTTTATGATCTTGGAGTCAGAAGACACAACCAAGTCCAGCTGATTGTGGAAGTTGAGGGAGTTGATTGGCAGGTTGTATAGGTGATCTTTGACTAGAAGCGGCTGACTGGAGCGCAGGTCATACAGCAGCACCTGCAAGAGATCAGAAAGGTAAAGAGAGCTGTCAGAATCCTGGATGAAGCTGTCTGCCAAATGTAAAAACCAAAACAAAGAGAAGTGCAATTAAAGGCATGAGAAAGCATCTACATGATTAACCAAAAGCTCATCCCTTGACCTTTTACTGAAAACTGAACTTGCGTTAACTTGTTAGCAAACTGCATGACATCAGCCACCTAATTGTCAGCTGATTAGTCACAGTAACTTCGCAGCCTGTGGGGAGCTGACAGCTCACAACAACAAACAAACACAAAAGAAGCAGAGAAGAATGCAGCCACAGAACTGTAAGGTGATTTTTGACTGCTGTTCAACAGAAAATGCTGTTTTGAGATTAGCAATAACATAGATAAAGAAAAAGAAGCTATCCTTCTGGTAACATGAATGTTTAGGCTCACCTGACCAGTGGTGGTGCCGACCGCCATGGTGAGGGAGCTGTTAAACTTCAGCGCACTGATGGACGGCAGAGCTTGAACTCTGTCGACAGTTCCAGAGAATACCATTTAAAGATGGGGTAAAACACACAGAAACAGGATAAGAAGCTGGATATTTGTGTTTTATGCCATAATGACACATAGCTTGCAGCATGGTTTTCATGCAGGCTGTGGTGAAAAGTGCCATGTGGCTGCATATGCGTCGTCAGGCTGAGATCAGCTTTCTGAGCGTGACAGTTTGCTCCTTACTCTGTTCCTTCGGCGAGGCTACTCAGGGCACAGTCCAGCTTGCCCACACGGTTACGGACTCTGGGGTCCCAGCACTCGACCCGTCCCTGGTGAGCCGGCAGAAGAAAAGTCAGAGAGTCGCACAAGTGAAAATCTGAGCTTTTCTAATTAACTAAACAACTTTAAAACTATTGAAAAGCTATAATAGGCAAGTTCTTCCGTAGGCAGCTCTAAATTTTATGTGAGAGGCAACGATTTGAACTTTAACACCCAGAAATCATGTGAAACACTTATTTTTGTCAGCCCAGCTGGTGTGTGATTCTTTTTAACAAACAATACCGAGCAGAGGCGAGAAGAGAAAGATCTACCGCTGAGAAATTCAAAAGGGAAAAAAATAAATACATTATTCAGTATGGAGCTAATTTTTCTACTGTAGCTAGTGACCTCTTGAAAAGAGAAACACATAATGTAAGTAAGCCCAAGCACTGGTGGCACAATGAGAACCGATTATGTAAAGTGCAAAAACAATATAAACAACTAAATAATAACAACCTTATATTAGCATTAAAAGGAGACAGTCACCGTTTCACACTTACCTCAGAGGATCCTGTGGCAAACAAATGGTGGATGGGGTTGATATCGCACACGTTGTTCTCCCTGTTTGAGAAGTCCAGGGAAAAAAACAAAGATTGGCTGAGGAGTTAATATCGTTAGTACCGACACACATAAAACCTTTTCACTGAAGCAGAAAACACTTACACAGCATCAGTCTGAAGAGAGTTAAGGAAACGTCCCTGCTCCAAGTTCAGTCTGAAAACCTCTGAACTGAAAGTGAAAACAACCACACTAATTAATTGAGAGACAGAAATAAATAAAATATCCTAAAACTGCCAGATTTATATTTTGATATACATTTTTACCACTAAATCTTTTATCATCACTGTAAAGCAAAAAGCTCTGGTGTAACAGGGAAGACAAACATTGCACTCGGCACTTTAAACTCACAAGTAACATGCGTACCTTCACCCCCTTCTAGGTGCTTTTGTCCACTCTCCTGCACAAACTAACTCGGGGATTCTTGGCATGTCTGAGGACTTCCTGCCTTCTATTATATGTTAAATTGCTCTTTTACAGACAAAGTAGTGGATTTTTGCAAATGCTAAACCCTATTAATGCTTTAACTTTGCTAGCTGACTGCTATATCATGCACCCGAGGACTCTTAATCCGACTGTGTTCTCACCTCGCCCCCACAAAGTAGAGATCACAGGAGGGATAGTGGTAGGAAAAGTCCCGACCAAACTTGGGAATACGAGTCTTGTAGTAGTGTCCATGTTGAGAGTGAAATTCTACATGGCGGTCACAGTGCAGAAACACCAACTGCACAGAGAAGAATGACAAAAACAAACAAAAAAGCAGAGTGAGTTTTGAACTATCAGAATTTAAAAATGCTGAAAAAACTCAACATGTCAAAATAAAAGGGCCGCCCGCACCTTGGAGTAGTCGTCAGACAGGATGTCAAAGGCCACGACTTTCAGAGGAAGAAAAGACAATAATGAAATTTAGTCACTGTCCAGTAATCGGAGCTGAGCAAAGCCGGAGTCTAAAAACTTACCATCTGAATCTAGACAGCGCTCAAACTTCAGGGACAGCTGGTAGGTGTCATAGCAGCGAATCCTTGGTTTGTAAGTGCCTAGAACAAAAAAAAAAAGATTTGATCCTGTAGGCATCCCTGGACTCGGGCAGTATTACTTTAAGATGACACTAAGTGATGGTTCTGCTGCGTGAACTTGGGAGATGTAATGATCCTCTGGCACCTTTGGCTGTGACAATAGTTATAAGGATACTAAAAAGACAAGATGATCACTTTAACTTTTTAACTTTCAACCTGCCTTTCAGCTTTGTATGGTAAATAGGCTTTTTTTTAAAATTAACATTGTTAAATTTCAAATTAAGACTCACACATACAGTTTCCACAAAGTCCCATGTTTTCTAACAATTGCAACATCTCCCCCTGCAAAACGTACGAATCTCTGACTATCTGTACTGATGTATTATTAAAATGGTAGTAAAAACTGACACAATGGTACACTCACGGCGCTGCCAGCTTTCACAGCAATGTCACAACACACCAGGTTATAAAATCGAGAGGTGCACAACATGCAGAAATGGCAGGTGTGATATCAATTTGACATCAGCTTTGTCATCGAGTGCTGTTTGCCAACCTTGCCCTTTTACTGTAACCATCACTTTGGCCACCTTTTTCCTTATTTGTGCAAGTGGTTTAGGCTCCTTGCTCAGTTTCTGCAGGATGTGTGCCTCTGCTACAGGAGCATGTCTGTCAGTTAGCAACAAAAAATGCTTTATTCAGGGATTTCAGTGTGATGCAGAAACTGCTCGTTACTATCATGGCACTGCAACTTGAGCAGAGCACTGTTACGTTTATTGCAATATCAGAGAAATCTGCTACCTAAAGTGCGCTAGCTCAGCTGAGCTTTTTCAGAATGTGAAATTAATGCTCTCTGCTCCGACAGCTCTGAAATCAAGACACAGCTTTAGACAAGGATGACTAGTAAAGACCGAAGCTTTTGTTTTTGTTTTATTTTTCTATATGAAGCCAATTAATTTGCCTAAGAATTGTTTAAGAACTGCAGACTAACAACGCTCTGAAGAAAGCTTTTAACTACATACTTTCCTCAGAGATTAATTAAGTATTCTGATTTTGATTGACTCTGATAAATTCATGGACTTCTAGAGTTATTCCAGAGTTTTGAGAATAAAAGACTTTTAGGTGGAAATATAGCTTTATATCTTTTACCTGCTGCCAGGATGAACTGACCATCCCGGGACACTTTGATGGAGGTGCACACTGTGGGCATCTCAAAGTCCTGGATGAGTTCAATCCTGCGCTGAATTTCTGAGTAATGCAAAGAACAGAAGCGTGTGAGTAAAGACAAACATTTAGAAGGAAATCAATCTGTGTGTGAAACTGTAATTATAGCTGTCAACTCACCAACATCTTTCTTTTGCAACTGTCTCTTCTTCCTGTCCGACAGCCACTGTGTTAACAACACAAAGGTGATCAGGATTTAGCATAAAGAATAACATTCAACAACACAACTGCTTCCTCTTCTCTTAGTTTGATGGCAGGTCACAAAAATAAAGCTACATAGAAGGTAAAAAAGGTAACCTAAATAGTAAACAGGGTCAACAGTAAGAAAGCTCTCAAATGGAGCCGCAACTGTCAGGTGACATCAACGGTAACCCTTTAATAGAGAATCTGTCTCAGCGAGCAGACTGTCAGAAATTGAAAAAAGAAAACACAAGGACGCGGCTGTTTTGAATATGGAAAGAAGCATATGTATGGACTTAATCACCTTAAAAAAAAAAAAGAGCAGTTAGTTATCTCAAAATTCTGTTTTTCTCCGAATGAGCTTGACATCACCACTTGGACAACACCAACATCTCAGTTGTATTCCTTGTCTTTTACTGATTCCTGGTTGAGGTGGTCCGGCTGTATTTTGTTCTCAACATGTAGAAGAAAACTTAAAAGAAGACTAAAGGTGGACTTTATTCATCGTATGCAGAAAGCATCCTAATCAGATACATTAACCGTTTCAACAGGCTCCCTTAATTAATGAGCATTTTATTTTATATTATGATCTTTTGTCTTTTTAATTTATCATTTGCTCAGTTTTACCACATTTTACTGTGTCTGTGGAGCACATTGATCTGCACTAACCTGCCTGAAAGATGCCTATAAATAAAGTTTGTAACTGCTAAATAGACATTTTAACGTTTTACCCAATTCTCATGTAGTATCTGAAATGTTAGACCTTTGATCCGTGATAATACCCAAATAATAACAACTATCGCTGCTGTAAATACAGATAAACTTTGATTAAATCTTCGGAGTATGACCTCATCTACGTCAGTGAACCTCTTCCAAGCAGCGGCAGATTTTTTCCATTTATTTATATGAATAATTACATTAAATGGCGGTGTTAATAAGTATGAATCCAGCTATGACATTTCATTAATACAGTGTTAAGAACACTCATCTTACGGCTAGCTTGGTTAGCCGGCTATGGTGAAGGTAAGCAGTAACTTCACAGGTATGACATGAAGGACATCAGGAGCAGGAAGTGTGCTTCTTACCTCTGGAAGAGACTTCCCGTAGCTTAAATTGTAAATTTTGACATCATTCACGCTGGAAACCTGCATTGTAGAACGAGAGCATAACACTGATGCTGCTGCTACACACCGGTGAGCTGTGCTAAACCCACGTTGCTACTAGAGGAGCAAAAACAGGAAGTGGAGGTGAGTTTAGAGAAACTGGGTCCGAGTAGAAACTGCACAGACTACACAAAGTTCCGAGAGGTTGAAAAACGACCAGTTAGCTACGTTGTTTTTCACTATTTAATACACATATATAGTTATTTTTTGTATGTATCATATACCTGTTTTAACTAGCTGTGTTTAATTTAAAATGTAGTTTAACTTTAGTTAAAAATAGACAACAAAACAAAACAAAAACAGAGCATTATAATTGTATAATGTATGTATTGTGATTGTAAGCCCAACAAGGGACAATGGTTGAAAATTAGCAATAGCTATAAACTTATGTGCGTTACATCAGTTTTGTGTTTTGTAATTGGACTTTGTTAAACTTCACTGTCCCTTTTAAATAAATAAAACAATAGCGTATAGCGAAAGGGTTCTTCCTGTTTGTTGTTGGTAAATAACAAACTGCTGGATTCAAAAGAAAGAGAAAGCCCAGTCACATTCTCCTGTATTTTGCTGCCCTGTTATGAATAATGTATTCAGTAAAGTATTCAAAGGAGGATGTCTGTGTAGGTTCTCAGTCATCCAGGCCATGGTAATCTAAGGAGCTTGGAAAGAAAACACTTAAGGAAGTCCAGTCGTTTTTCTTTCCAAGCTCCTTAGATTATTCAAAGGAAGGATGTCCAGAAGATGAAGAAAGAAGACATGTGTACTAGGAACCTAGGTACAACAAATAGAGAGGTGGTGAAGCCAAAGGAAATGGCTTATAGTGAGGTTAGGTTGGACACTAAAGAAGGAGACAATTTATAATGATTGGCTAAAGGCAGCAAGACCAATTTGAAAAGAATGTGCAACAGGTTGGAGTGATTAAGGACAGAGATGGAAATGTACTACATGTACTACACGGGGATAAAGCTGATGAACCATACCACGGATATATGGGAAAGAGTTGCTGAAACAAGCTAAAGAAGAGAGGTAATGATCAATGAGCAGCAGTATGGCTTCCTGCTGAATAAAATCACTACAGATTTAATGTTTGCTTTGAGAGTGTTGAAGGAGAAGCATAGAAAAGGCCATAAGGAGTTGCATTGTTTCTTTGTCGATCTACATAAATAATATGATAAGATGCTAAGAGCAGAACTGTGGTACTGCATGAGGAAGCCAGAAGTGTCAGAGAAGTATGTGAGGGCGATGCAGGACATGTATGAGGACAGTGACACTGTGGTTAGGTGTGCGGGGTGACAGATGGGTTCAAGGTGGAGGTGGGATTACATTAGGGATTGGCTCTGAGCCCATTCTTGTTTGCGGTGGTGATGGACAGGCTGACAGATGAGGTCAGGCAGGGGTCTCCATGGACTATGATGTTAGAAGACAACATTGTGATCTGTAGTGAGAGTAGGTGGGAAAGAGTCTGGAGATTTGCAGTTATCCTCTGATTGGAAGAGGAATGAAAGTCAGTAAAAGCAAGACAGAATATATGTGTGAATGAGAGGGAGACAGGTAAAAAGGAGAAGCTGCTATAAGTAGAGGTAGAGAAGGTGTACAAGTGAAATACCTGGGGTCAATTCAAAGCAATGGACAGTGCAAGAGAGAGGTAAAGAAGGGAGACAGGCAGGGATGAGTGGGTGGAGATGAGTGTCAGGGGTAATTTGTGACAGAAGAATAGCAGCAAGAGTGAAAGAAAAAGGTTCCAAGATGGTAGTGAGACCTGCTGTGATGTAAGGTTTGGAGATGGTGGTACTAACAAAAAGACAGGAGGTGGCAGATCTGTTTTCATTGAGAGTGATCAGAATGAAAAAGATTGGAAATGAGTACATCAGCAGGACAGCTTAGGTTGACTATTTTGGAGGTAAAGTTAGAGAGTCAAGATGAGGGGGGGGGGGGAAGCTATAAATAGATATAAATTATGTTAAGTTTAATCCAATGTCTTCAAATCCGAGTCTTGATAATAGTTTATTGTTTTATACTCCTTCTTATACATCCCAGTTTCTCCTTTCCTTCCATTTCTGTGAAACCATCATCCTATTTTTTTTTTCTTTTGCCTGTCCCGTTTGGCTCTTTTGCCATCAGAATTGTTGTCTAAAGGCAAAGAAAGATGTCCAACGGATTTACTTTACCAAATTGACCATCCCAGCCTTGCCATAATGGTCCATTTGATTCACCTTTTATTGTTTATTTTATTTTCACTTGCTGAATACGGGACAGACTTGACTGGGGGAAAGAAAAACAGCCGAGAAGAGGGACGGGGGAGAAGGGCAAAAAACAAAAACCAACAGAATGGGCAGGAAAAAAAAAAGAAAAAGAAAATGCATATATCGATCACCTGGATCACCTGCTGAGAAAGAAAAAAGAAAACAAGAGTAATAGAATAAACAACATCACAATGATATATGGGAATATGACAGTAAATACTAAATATTAAACATTATTGTGCAGCACATAAGATCAACAGAACACAGTGTGCTTTGAGGTAGGAGCCAAAAAGGGTGTAGTTTGTGGGTGTGATCACCCGTGTGTACACCTGTGAGTATGGACGTGCTTGTTTTTTTAAAAGGTTCCTTCATGTAATGATCTGCTAGAGGGTGTGGGGGGGCCACAGCCCCCTCCTCCAGGGCATGAAGCGGGTATGGAGGAGATCAAAACTCCAGACAAGAGGCCTCCAGAACACAAGAGACCAAGGAAGACCAACAGAGGGGCAGCTGCGCCACTGTCCCAGAAAGAGCTGAGGAGAGTCCCAGATGAGGGCTCACTCAGCAGCCGCGGAGCAGAAGCCAGGGGGAGTTGCAGTGACGCGCCTGTGAGCTCCGCCGGCAGCCAGCTGTGCCTGAGTGACCGAGCCCCAGGCCGAGACGCCGGGGGCACCCCACCTCCGAAGTGGCCCGAGCGAGCCCCAGGCTCCAGGCCCCGATAAGCAGCCGCCAAGGAGTGAGCCGGTGTGTACCTGGACGCCCACCCCCAGACACAAAGAACCACCAACGCACCGATGTGAAACCATCATCCTTTTCTTACCTATTTCCCTTTGCTATCGCCATGTTTCCTTCAATTTCTACTTGATTATATTGTTGACTTCTGTCTGAAGCTGAAAACTAAATCAATGAAAATGCTTTTTATGGCTCCTTAGCTGGAGTTTCATTTCCTTTAATGCCAAAATGTACAATCTCATAAAAATCTAGCTGTAGAGCAAAGAGTCCAGAATGTGGACTCTTTGATTTTGTAAGAGTTTAAGCACTATACATTTCACATTTCAGTTGAATATTGTAGACTATTTTATTCTTATTCTTTTTTTCTTATTCTTCTTATAGTTTTCATTTATAATTATACATATCTAAATTATTATTTTTGCTAAATGAAATGTGATATGTTCATTGAACAGAAGTGGTCGGGTCATTTATTTAACAGCGCTCCAGTGTTCAGGCTAATGGGCTATTTCACATATACAATTGGACTGTATCATTTAAATGTTCTTAATAACATTGGCATTTTGTCCAAATTAAAAATGAGCTTGAAGAGGTTTATTTGTGAGTTTATTGTCTGAGGCTCTTGAATACTTGCCTTTATATCCTCTTCCTTATATTTTTCCTCTTTTATCTTATCATGGGTGGAACTTTGAATGTTGCTTCAGTGTTATTGTAATGCAGTAAATAACGGTTGGCTTCATTTTGGAGGATGTTGTTTATGTTTCTGGTAAGTACTTCAGCTTTTTACCTCCACTGTATATATAAGCCAAACTTCCTTTGTGAAATTAGAAATATGTACAAGAGATTATACAGAGATTATTTGTTGGCATCAAAAAGATCATACCATTCTTGAACCGTCCGATTCATTTTAATCAGATCTTTATGTTTATCTTTACGAATTGGACTTATATTCTTCGCGCTCATCGATATATTAGTCAGCCACATCCACACAAACACACAAAAATGGCGACTATTTTGTTTTGTGCTCAGATCACCTGGAGTGATGTAACTGCTTCTGGTGACAGACAGCAGAGGACAGTGGGCTGGCTGTCAGCCAGTCTCAGGTGGAGCTGCTGCTCAGACTCTCCAACACTCACACGGGGACAGGCACAGCACAGTCATGAAGATAACCTGAAGGTAAGCCTCTGCTCTGAAAAGAGGTTCCTCTTTCCTTTATTGCATTATCAAGGCAAGAGCTGAAAGAACAAAATCCTGAGCACAGGTGAATCATGCCATTTTACAAATCTGCCTTAGAATAAGACTCTACATATTTCAGTGGTAGAGTTCATGTTATTATAAGTTTGTCTGCTAAGGATCACAGTTTGGTGCCAAAGGCAGTACCTGTGGGAAGTCATGACGGACTTTTGGCTGATTTCTGTTCCACTGGACAAAACAAGTTTAACCAGTGTAGAGAAACTCAAGCGCACCATTGTCAAAACCAACCTGGCCTCCTCCTGCTGCAAGTTCTCCATTCCAGATCTTAAGGTGAGGATGTGCATCATCTGAATGATAAAAAAAATGGTATTGTGTCTCAGCCCTAACAAAAACAAAGAGTAAGTGGCGCGAGTGTGTGTTAACTCTGTGTTTGTAGCAGTACAGGAGAGTGATGGTGTTTGGTGTCTTTCTCTGATGAAGAGGTAAAGGCTCAGGTTGCTCTCTACAGTTTGAGGCAAAATTTCCATCTGAATCGTTTCACTCAACGTGATCAATGAGCATCTTGTCTTCCAGGAAATGCATTTCCGTATCATCAAGAGTTCAGACATTAAGCAGCTTTAGATGTAGTGATTGTAAATGCAGGGTCTTATGAAGTCAGATTTATTAAACGCAGGTTGCAGTAACATTAACTGTGCTGTGTGTGCCGTGACCTCAGGTGGGAGTACTGGACAGTCTGCTCAGCGTGTCAGATGATCTTTCCAAACTCGACACGCTGGCTGAAAGGTAAAAAAGCTGAATGTGCTGCTCTCAATCTGTTCCTGCTGATTAATGAATACGTTTGTCTCATTAATCATCGCATGTTTGCATTTTCATGTGCGGCTTTGTTCCTCATTAAGACCCAATGATTCTGAGCTCCTGTGCAGTCTGTGCCATGATTAATTGATGGTCAGGGGCAGCTATCGGTTAGTTTTCCCTCCTGCTTTTAAATTCACTGCTGGTGCATTTGAGCTGACACAGTGCAGACTTTAAAGAGACAGTTCACCCTAAAATGAGTATTAAAGGTAAGAACTTAAACACAAAGAACCCCATAAATCCAACTAAAGTTAAAAATTTACTTATGCGACTGAAAAAAATAAGGAAACAAACTGGGAAAAGCAGGACATGGGCCAGAAAAACAGATTTAAATGCTAGGAAAAGTGAAAATCATAACAAAACTTTAATTATGACAGCAGATACTTTAGACTAGTTGCATTAATTAAAACTATGAAACCTATAATTCACTACTAAGTAATTAATATCTTACTAGCGAAAACAGTAAGAATTTAATTATCAGTTTTTGTCTATTGAAAAGTAAAATCTCAAATATAAGAAATGCAGTTTGAGTTACATGGAAAACATAGAACATGGAAAAAAACAAAACAAAAAAACACAAAGAGGTGTGAATGTCAGTATTTTCAGGTGTTGAAATGTTGAATTGCACAATGAAAATGTAAGAAAGAACTTCACTAAGTAAAAAAGTAAGCATAACTTATGTTGCTGGTAAATGCAGCCATCTGCAACCCTGAAAACCCTGAGGATGGATGGATGGACAGACCCTGGTGATGTCATCCACTGAAGTCTTAATATGAAGCGTGGAGCCCAGACTTTTTTGATATCATAATTTTGCCATTTAATTAAACAGTTGCACAACCATTGAAAGAATTTGGATGTGATTGTATGTGTATTACTGCTTGCAGTGAATTCATAACATAAATAACCCTCCTATCTGATTCAAATAATTACAGTTATGTACCAAATAAAGACTTTAAACTAGCCATTAAGCCCATCAATTGATCAGGAAAGTGTTTAGATGAGAGTTGTGGACTTTTTCCCCCATAGACGTTTATACTACCAGAAGCCTTTTGGCAGCCAGTGGACTCAGGCCTTGCTGGCCATTTGAAAGAATGCAGGTGCGAGGCACTTCCGTTTTGGCTTAATTTTCCAGACCTGGAAACTACGGCCATCTATAATAGAATCTAACAGGAACACTTCTCTGTGACGGTCTGTTTCTGACTTACTGAAGAATAGAAATATGACGTATAGGCAAGCAAGCGGGTGTCCTTGAAACACCTCAGCAAGATTTATGAAAAACTAAGCTAAGTGAGCAAAATCATTGCTAAAACCGAGCTCACTCGAGCAACTGGTACACTTGCGAAACTATATAAGAGGCTTGAAAACAGGCAACAGGAAAACCAAGGACAGAAAACAGTTACGTCACACTTGAGGAGCTCTGGACAGTGTAGAGATCTGCACAGAGACAAGTTAGGCAAGCAAGCAAGCAGAGCATCAGGGGAAGTCTTTAATGCAAAAAGATTTCTTTAGTTTTATTCCTTACTTTTTCTTCAGTCTGAGATGTTTCTACATCAGCAGTTCATTGTGCAGGAACTTTATGCAAAACATATAAACACTGTGTAATGATGGTGTTTCTCCTGTCGCCTGGTCAGTGTGATCAAAAAAACATGCCAGTGTATGAAGGAGGTGCTGGAGTCTAGTGACAAAGTGCTGGAAAATGCTTTGGCCAATGGAGGTGAGTCACACACAAACACACACGCTGAGAGTGTTAATTATCTCATAGAGAAACTGGATACAGGCCACATACACACTGCTATTAAGACTAACAGCTACTGAAAAACTCCATTAAAGGCCTGATGCTTTTACTGTAGACTAATGCTTGCAGGCTGTAGGAGAGAACAACAGCAGACCAGGCTAACCAGCATGTCTGATTACTCTCCCCCCATCAGACCACAGCAAGAACCAGAGAGCAGCCCTGTCACCCCTGAAAGCTTACCTCAAGTCTCTGAGGGGTATTTTATCTGCTCTTTGAGCTGGAGTGCAGTTCTGTGTGACTCCTATTATAAACCACATCTGTAGTATCTGCTTGATTTTTTTTTTAAAGACATACCAAACCCTAGGTGTGTTTAAAGTTGTGTCATTTGGATACACAACTTGTGTTTTTTCCTCTCTCTCTTAGTTGACTTGATGAACTTCATGATCAAGTTTCAGTGGGACAAAGCAAAATATCCTACATCTCTAACTCTCTCCAGTCTGGCAGAAATCATCAACAAGGTACAACATCATAAAAAAGTGGGGATGATAATTAATGACATAAATATGACAGCAATTTATAACTAAACTCTTGTCAAGACACAAAAAACACAGCAAAGTCACAGTTCACATGCTAACATATTTACCTGTTAGCATACCTTCATATGCAGTTTTATATGACTGGGCGATGTTATAAAATGTTTACATTAGAAGTTACTTTCATATTTTATTCATAATCTTAATGAACTGACTCACTTTTCTGATATTTGAAGCATAAAAGCAGTAGTAAAATCCCAACACGAGGCTATAAATAAACCACAGCTAACGATCATCACAACAAACTCTTACATTTTCATATTTTCAAGCCAGAGTTACACTAGATATTGAACAACTCTTTACACAGTGTGTCACAGAAATCCTACTAATGGCAGAGTAAACTAGATTGTACTACTAGATTGTAATTTCACTACATTCAGTTACATTTAAAATGAATAAAGTAGTGCTGTCAGCTAACACATTAACGAGCTAACCACACTAATGCGTTGACGCCATGCAGCCCCACGCACGGGGCAATTTGCGCTAACTCGCTAACGGAGACTTGCCATGTTAATGGGGTTATGGCGTTAACGTCATTTTAACGAGATTAACGCTGACATCAGTAGAATAAAGATAAACTTGCAGGTTACATTGTCTTAAAATTGTTTCTGTATTTAGTAAACGCATTACATATTTGATGTGTGTGCTGTTAAAGCTAAATACTACGAGGGAGAAAAAATACTCCTAAAATTGAAAGTGAGCACTACTTTTACAGCTTCTCCTGTTTAAGCTCTGTCCACCAGAACAAGTCACTGCTGATTTTTGACATCACACTTAATTCAGACTTTGTTCCTCCACTTCAAAGTCCTCTGTTTTTAACCATTTCCAACACTTTATTCTAATTATAAACTCTGAAAAGACGTTTGGCAAAAACCAAAGCTTTTCCAAAGGCTGAAAACAAATTCTGAAGCAGCTACATGATTCTAGTTCCCTCTCAGATGGTAGAAACATGTTGCCTACCCAAGTTTTAACACCTGCATGTGTTTCAGGAAGTTTCGCAGGTGGAGGCAGAGTTAAAATCACGTTCTGCAGCGTACAACAGTGTGAAAGCGAGCTTGCAAAACCTCGAGCACAAACTAGAGTGAGAAACATTAGTTATATTAAATAGAAATAAATCCCTACATTATCTATAGATATGCATGTTTACATATCTACATACTAAAGTGGAATTTCTGTCTCTGCAGTGGCAATTTACAAACTTGCAGTCTGAATGATGTCGTGAGGAAAGAAGACCTGGTGGTCTCAGAGTACCTCACCACTCTGCTGGTAGTGGTGGCCCGGTCAGTGACACAACATGACTATGTTTTTCTGGGATAGTCTTAATATTAAAATGTTTGTTTCTGCATATTTTCTGGTCACAGAGGGAGCTACTCGCAATGGGAGAGGAGTTACGAGTCGTTGTCAAAATTTGTGGTTCCGCGGTCGAGCAGGTGAGCTGTCTTTATGCACTCTTGGCCATGAGACAAACAATTCTACTCGATCCAAGTACAAGTGCACCGGTAGCTGCTCTCAGCATCCAAAAGGTCAGGCTAAGTAACCGCAGGTGTTTCATTACCGGCAGAAAGTAAGAGTCTTTTGGCCTGGATCTGCAGCAGCGAAAAGAAAATGTCTTTTTTGACAAGTAAAATGTTAAAGTTGACATGAAAAAAATAACTTTGTCATAGCTGACGTGCAGGAAATAATCCAATTTCTATAAAAAAAATAATTTCATCCAAAACAGGAAGGGGAAATTGTGAGGGTCATACCAAGTGACACAATACCAATGACAAAAATTGTATATGCATAAATAAATCGCAAGTTAATGTTTCAACTCAATGTAGGGTGTCTTCCTATCACTTGTGCTCATGTTTGTTAAAATTGTTACCAACATAGGACAATCTTGCCAGGAAGAGCCACTGGGGGGGCCAGCAAATTTTGGGAGGTGGCCAGTGCCCCCTTTGCCCCCCTTGGAGGCACCCCTGATCCAAGAAATCTACTTATCACTTGTAAGACACTCTTTTGTCAGTATAAGGCCTAGACAGCTAAATTGATAATTGTTTAACTTCTAGAAAATAACACTCCACATTCCATCTTAGTTTTTGTAACATTCATACACTTACTGGCCACTATATTAGGTACAACTTGTTGTACTGGTGTAGATTCAGCAAAATGCTGGAAACATTTCTCAGAGATTTTGGTCCATATTGACAGGACAGCATCACGCACATGCGTCAGATTTGTCAGCTAACATCCATGATGCAAAACCTCATTCCACTGCATCCCAAAGGTGCTCTATTTGATTGAGATCTGGTGACTGTGGAGGCCATTTGAGTACAGTGAACTCACTGTCATGCAAGCATTGGAAGCAGCCATCAGCAGATGGGTACACTGTGGTCATAAAGCAATGGACATGGTCAGCAACAGGTGTTCAGATGATACTCAGTTAGTTTGCCAAGATAATATCCCCCACACCATTACACCACCACCACAAGCCTGATGACAATGCAAGATGGATCCATGCTTTCATGTTGTTTATGCCAAATTCTGACCCTACTACTTGGTTTACCTAACAAAGTGGCCGATGAGTGTTTTTCTTACAGTGAACCTGATTTTGCCCATGTAAATCCTATCAACCTGCTATTACATTGTGATCAGTCTGTTAAGGACTCATGACAAATTCCATATAATTCAATTCAGCGTTATTTATATAGCGCCAACAGTTGCTTCAAGGCGCTTTATATTGGCTTAATAAACACAGACTTGAAATGAACCTGCAGCAATAAGTTCAAATGCAAGTAAACACTACTTGACTTACTCCTTGTTGTCTTTTACCTTGTTGCTACATCTTTTCTATTGTTGTCTTATGTGACTGTCAGGAAGCTGTATGAGAACGGAGAGGGGGGAGTCTTCTCAGTGACACTTTTCAAAAGAGCTGTGTGTGAATTCAAAGCCAAAGCCCAGGAAAGCAAGTAAGCAGGATGGTGTGACAGAAAACACCCAATATAGTCAAATCTGTGTTGTCTGTTTGAATTACCAAAGTGTAGCCTCTGGTCCACACAGGTTCTTTGTGCGGGACTACAGCTTTGATCTGGAGGAGCAGAAACAGTGGGAGATTATGCAGCTTAGTTTTCACAAAAAGGAGCAATATGTGAGTCAAACATTACACACACTCTCTGAAGGTTTTTTTTTTTTATGTTTTATTAATGCGCTTCTCTCTTTCACAGGGAATCTTTGTACGCTGGCTGAAGGTGAATTTCAGTGAAGTGTTTGTTGCCTGGATTCACTTGAAAGCATTGCGGGTGTTTGTGGAATCAGTCCTGAGGTCGGCACCTGATGACAGTGATGATTTTTTTTTCGTGAAGAAGGCTCGCGATTGATTCATGTGATGATATTGCCTTTCAGGTATGGGTTACCTGTGAATTATCAGGCTCTTCTTCTGCAGACTGACAGGAAGCACTCGAAGAAACTCAAAGAAGAACTCGCTTCACTGTTTGTGCATCTGGACCCCACCGCCAGCATTACTGATGTAAGAAGCCATAGTGTTATAATGTTGTCATTATAGTAATGTAAAGCACAGACATACAGAAGATGGATGCACCAACATTAGTTGGAAAAGCCACAAATTGAGGGATTTAACTGACAACATCTTGTTTGTTGAAGCTGGGAGGGACCATATATGGATGAAAGCATGAAGTTGTCATCTAATGCTGGCCTCGTCAGTTGTGTGCTACATAGATTTATCACACAGACACAGATATCTGAAAATTAGTGGAAGGAATGATCTGGGCCATTTTGTACGGTATTCATTGTGTTGTCTTTTGCAAACATACCCATGATACTTTCCTTAGTAAAAGATGAAATGTCCACCTTAATGTTGTTCTTTAAAAAAAAAACTGTTAACACTAATGGGAAACATGGTGTATCCAAGTGAAGCTTTTGTGTGACTCAGTAAATCAAACAGAGCCTCAAAATTATGAGTTTGGGTAGAGTTAGGCAGCAAGGTGGCTCACAACAACTGTGGCCAGGTTAAATCAGCTTATCAAATAGATACGTAGGAGAATCTGATCTGCACTGTGTTACAGATGAGCTCATTTGCTGGGAGTGCTCGACTTGATGGCCTGCCTGAACTAATCCTGATAAACTAAAAATGAGCTTTTTGCAGGTAGACATTATTTAAAAATTTCAAACCTTATTTTTTTCAACAATATGCAATCTCATAACAGTTGAATTATTTGCTATTTAATTTGATTGGAAACTTGCTGTAGTTTACTTTTTAAATAAGAGTGTTTCTACAAAAGTAGCACAGACAGAAGTATGAGATTTCATTTTTGAACAGTGGAACATTCGTAGTGTACTCTTGGACCCCTTTTAACTGTTGTAACAGCTTTTACTTCTCTGGGTTTGACTGTAAGCACTTTCCTCAATGTGCACAGTTATTTTGCTGCTTGGTGATGTAAAATGTAAATTTTTACCTGAACCTTTTCATGTAGCCTGTTTTTTTTTTGTGGTTTTTTTAGGTTAAAAATATTAAACATTTTGAAATCAAGACTCAAGCAACAACAAATAACTTAAAGCTAAATGTTTTCACAAATTAATTGTGCATGATGTGCATCTGCTGCAGGCAGGATTTGGATGCAAATGCAGAAACACAGGAGACAGGAATAAAGTCAAACACAGGTTTAATGCTGCACTCATACAAAATAGAAAATAAAAGCTGGACAGGAATGAGAAATCCAATAACTAGTGAAACAGAGCAGGGCCACACACAGAACCATGAGGGAGAACAAAACGAAGACCCCACACAAATTGAAGGAATATGGATACAAGGTGATTAATGCAAACAAGAGACACCTGGGAGGACAGCTGAACCCAACTGAGGCAACGAGACAAGGGATGTGAAACTTAATACAAAGCACTAGAGACAAATAAGTAATAAAATAAAACAGGAAGTAACTAAACACGGGAACAAACTAAGAAATAAACTGAAGATATTTAACAACAGCAGAACCCAAATGACCAAAAAACGGCAAAAGACCCAAGAACATGACAGAATTATTGCAAATAGTTTATTGGGTAAAATTGTATCGTTATATAAGACCAATGACAGACCAACAAGTGAAGTGCTTTCCCAGATTGTTGATGTCTGAGTGAGGAAGAACCTGTCAGCAGTCAGCAGGAAATAACATATCTCTCAGTCAAGTTCACTCGTGACCTTCGAGACAACAGAGAGAAAAAGGAAATAATAAAAACATACAAACTCAAGCTGAATTTAGTGAAACACTGCTGCTGGTTCAGTGTGTGCGTGACTGTTTTCTGTGTCTGATCTGCAAACAGGTGAGCTGTGACATCCCAGGACTCTGTCAGCAGGAGTACTTCTCCTACATCTGCTTTCATATCAGCACCAACGTGTTGGACATCAGCTAGCTGTCAACAGCAAGACTGAAAGAGCAAGCACCCACAAGCTGTGGTTTGTTCCCATTCAGTCACTCACAGCCAGAAACATAAAGACCCCGATGGCTAAAATAAAACCGGAGAATATAAATATATTGTTTTCAACATTTCCCTTAAAGGAGAAAGATGTAAGGTGTAAATACAGGAAGGTGTAAATAATCCTTGGGTTGTCTTCACCACAAAGCAAGCTGCACGTGTCCTGTGTTTGTCATGTGCTGCACATGGAATTGTGGAAAACCTTAAAATATGTGTAATATCAGAGGGATTTTTTTTTCAGGGATTCATTTTAAAACTATATGTACTGTAAATATTAATGTCGGTTTCAAACATTTTAGGTGAGCACATTATTTCTAGAAATCTTACAGCTTGCACAAATAAAATGGATTTCTTCATTCACCATTGCCTGTTATTCTGCAAGACAGCCTAGTACATTTAGAAATGCATTATCCAGAGAATGGATTCATGAATCTGTATAAAAACATCACTTGTGACCCAATTTAGATCAGAATGTTCATGTGTTGCAAGTCTCAAAATCTTAAAGTGGGGCCGTTCTGCTCATTTTCAACTCCATAGTGTTTTTCTGGATTCTGGAGATTATGTATCGGAATTTCAGGAGCGGGACCACGCCTCCAAACACGCTCCTTCCGGTTGTCATCTATATATCCGGTTGTTCAGTGATGACGCGACGAATCCTACTTCCGGGTCTAAAGTAGTCTGCGTTTAATATGGCATTTGTGTTGTTAACATGTTTAATGTTATGTATTTTCTTCTATTTGATCTCAAAAAGCTCCTAAAACAGTCAGTGATCACTGTTGACCTCCCTCGGCTTTTATTACCGCTAATCATTTATTTAAGCTCAGTTTTTAAAACCTTAGGATGTAACTACAGCCCAGCCCATGCAGCAGTATATGAATGACTAACCTCGTATTGTGGATGGATTATCTCAGTTGTTCTCCTGGCTGAAGTTTGGTCCTTTTACAGCATCCTGCCATGCGATTACATTTGTTCCTGACCACCGAGAACACTCACGGTAACTTTTATCGAGTGGAAAAAAAGTTAGCTTGTTTATATTATGCTAACATAGCTGTGTCGCTAGCGGTCACGTAGCACATCATTATATACCAGCTAGCCAAACTTCAGTAACCCTACAAACGTCACTGCTGTTTAGCTTTCTGTCTTCATTTATGTTGGAAGTGATAACAGAGCTGTACGTTTTAATTTGTTTCCAAAACCCCGCAGTCAGGACATGCTATATTGTATTTAGATAGAAGCTAGCGAGCTAACGTCCTGCTAACTTCTAACTCCGTTAAATGTCATAAATTCCGTTTTCATGGATGCCTGGATGTTAAACTCAATTGTTACACCTGGCAGAGCAGAACGCTGATCATTTTATTAAAGATGAAGACTTTAGACAGTTTTTCAACTCTCAGTAATGCCATAGTGATCGTTTGATATATGGACCTGCAGCGGAGTTTAGACCCAGACACGGCTAGTGACGTCAGACTGAACAACCGGATAGGTTCCCCCCAGTTCAGCAAACTGTTCATTGTCGTTTACGTGCAAACAGGGTCCATTCTTGGCGAATACCTTTAAAAACAGCTCATCTCTTAGGAGTAATGTAATTTTACGTTAATAACTACTCAAGCTCGGCATCCATCGCTTTTCCTCCGGCGGCGCTTCCAAAAAACCGAATGCTGAGGACCTTCTAGCAGTTTTCTCGCCACCCTACATACGGTCTGCTACATCCATCCATCCAGTCGGTTTATCTCCACTAAATCCAGTCATGAAGTAACTCCGGCCGCCCGCCACTTCAGCGAAAACCAGCGAAGTCGCCCGCCAGCAGAACTCACAGCTCCTCTCATGTTGCTCCGAAACGGGTCACAGGCCGGGCGAGTTAGCCACCAGCGCCGAATCCACGCTTCCAAACAAATCGCAGCTCCAACAGCTCCACCCACCCGCCAGCGCCAGGTAGCAGGGGGAAGCTCAGCTCTGTTCTCGTTCCCACTAACACCATTTAATGCAAGCTGGAAATCTGTCGCTAGCGCCATACTCTCAACTGTTCTCCATCGTCGTGATGTTTCCATCCCTCCTTTTGCTAAATGCTCATCCAAGTTGGCACTGGGTTGCCCAGTTCTTCCCTGTCCGCCATTCGCAAACGCAGCAGCAAGCTCCCTACCACTTAATTGCCAGTTTCTCAGGAAAGAACACACACACACACACACACACACACACACACACACACACACACACACACACACACACACACACTCCACAGCAAACGTGGGCAACGAGTTGCCAGGTTTGCAGCCACTCATCCCTCCTCTGCTAAACTTTGCAGCAAACCTTGGCACCGAGTTGCCAGGTTCCCAAACTCTCATCTGCTGAACTCTGCAGCAAATGTTGGCACCGAGTTGCCAGGTTCTCGGCCACTCATCCCTCCTCTGCTACAGGTTCTCGGCCACTCATCCCTCCTCTGCTACAGGTTCTCGGCTACTCATCCCTCCTCTGCTACAGGTTCTCGGCCACTCAACCCTCTTCTGCTAAACTCTGCAGCAAACATCGCACTGGGTTGCCAGCCTCTCAGCCGCTCATCCCTCCTCCACAAAATTCTGCAACAAACCTGGCACAGAGTTGCCAGGTTCCCAACCTAAACTCTGCAGCAAACGTCAGCACTGAGTGGCCAGGTTCCCAACCTCTCATCTGCAAAACTCTGCAACAAACCTTGGCACCGGGTTGCCAGGTTCTCAGCCACCCATCCATCCTTCGCAAATTTCTGCACCGGGTTGCCAAGTTCCTTTCTCCTTCGTTCGCAAAAGCAGCAGCAAGCTTTTCCACCATCGGGTTGCCAGTTTCTCAGCATAGTTAAGGGGGGAAAAAAGGGCACAGAGTTGCCAGTACTCCTTCCCTCCGTAGCAAATGCAGCATGCTTCGGGCACAGAGTTTCAAGGTTCACTGCCTCTTCCCTCCTCGGCTAAACTCCATAGCAAATGTCGGCACCGGGTTGCCAGGTTCCTTTATCCCTCATTCGCGAAAGCAGCAGCAGCTTTTCTACCATCGGATTGGCAGTTGTCTGCATAGACAAATAAATAAAAAGGCACCAGGTTGCCAGGTTTTTCTTCATCCCCCATTTGCATGCAGCATCTAGCTTCCCTACTACCGAACTGCCAGTTTCTCCGCTTCTATCATTGCAAGCAGCAGCAAACCCTTCTAGCACAGTGGTGTTAGGTTCTTGCTATATCTGCCATGTGCAAACCGCAGTGACAAGCTTCTTACCCCTGAGTTGCCAGTTCCTGTCCATCCATCATGGCTAGAGAATCCTTCAAGCTGGTTCCTTCTATATCCATCATTCGTAATCACAGCAGCAATCTTCTTCCACCACGTTGCCAGTTTCTCTGCATCCGTTATTGCAAAGCAGTAGTAAACCCTTCTGGCACCGAGATGCCAGGTTCTCTCTTTATCCCTCATTCGCAAATGCAGCAGCATGCTTTCTGCACCGCAATGCCAGTTTCGCTGCCATCTTTCCTGCCTTAGCAAAGGAAAGGTGAACCTTCGTGGTACCGAGATGCCAGGTTCTGTCCTCTATTGCTCCTTTTAAGACATCCAAACTGCGTCGTGCACATAATTCTTCATGGCGTCCCTTCATTTCTCATGTGCTTTCACTAGCATCATCAGGCATTCACCCTCGACACAATCATTCGAGACTGCTCTCTAAGTCGACTCACAGTTCTGACTGCGTCTGAACGGCTTATCATCTCCCACGAAGTCCAGTGGACTCGCACTCTGCTCTCGGACGATTTTGGGGGTTATTATTATACGGATTATTTTCCTCTAATCAGTCTTTCATATGGGCTCAAAATGTGGTCATAAATATTTTGTACTTGTAAAAAAGATTTGTATGTGTAAAAAAGATTTGTGTGTGCGTAAAAAAGATTTGTATGTGTAAAAAATATTTGTATGTGTAAAAAGAATTTGTGTGTGCGTAAAAAAGATTTGTGTGTGCGTAAAAAAGATTTGTATGTGTAAAAAAGATTTGTGTGTGCGTAAAAAAGATTTGTGTGTGGACTTAGAAAAAAAAACCCTGCAAGTTACAAGTACGGATTTTTGACCCTATTTTTCTTCCCTTCATCTGATTGGTCAATGTCATGTCAATCACAAATGTAACAATCCAATCAGAGAACAGATGGGTTTGGCTGTCGAGGGGCGCTTTTTTTGAACTGCAGGTCTTTGAAGGGAATAAATGCCCTTTTACATGCCAACCCAGCGTTTTCCTTCATCACCACGAAGGAAAACAGTCTGTGGTCGTCCGAGTTTGGTGATTTTTATGTCACAGGTCTATGTGTTTAATACAGGGACTTCCACAGCCTTTTCAACAGCGCTGCGGACCGCGGGGTGGGGGCGGGCAGTGTTTTGGAAATGACAGTCTTTATTACAAAGCTTTCTTCGTTATGAATTAGCATACATGTTTTTATTGAACATTTGAAGAACTAGCAAAAAAAACAAACTCTTGTAGAGGACATAAAGTCAGAGATAAAAACGACAAGGAGCAGGTGCATCTAGTACAGGTAGAGCTGCTGCAAAAACCCACAGAGCCCAGCAGCCAGCGCAACAAATTCTGGATCCTTTGCTTTTAGTTAGCAGTTAGCATTAGCAGCACATCCTGCGTCCGATGTGAAAGGACTTTTATGCTGTGCACTGTGACTCACAGCAATGGTCCTGGGTCAGCCCTGACTTTTTTTTAAACTAATCCTAAAGCAATAATGTTATTTCTAACCACTGATATACCACAACCTTTTCCTTTCAACAGCTACTGAAAGTTAGGGGACCTAGCTGCTATCGGATATTTATATAGCGATCCTCCAGCTTCAAACGGTATCACCCTTCAAGGACCTGCAGTTCAAAAAAGCGCCCCTCCGACAGCCAAACCCATCTGTTCTCTGATTGGATTGTTACATTTGTGATTGACATGACATTGACCAATCAGATGAAGGGAAGAAAAATAGGGTCAAAAATCCGTACTTGTAACTTGCAGGGTTTTTTTTTCTAAGTCCACACACAAATCTTTTTTACACATACAAATCTTTTTTACACACACACAAATCTTTTTTACACATACACAAATTCTTTTTACACATACAAATCTTTTTTACGCACACACAAATCTTTTTTACACATACAAATCTTTTTTACAAGTACAAAATATTTATGACCACATTTTGAGCCCATACTTTCAATTCATTAACTCTTCCCGAGCTGGTGCTGTCACTTCTGTTAATTCAGAAATCAGCTCAGTCGTTATTGCTAACTTATCTGAAGTAATTAACCAGCTAAGCACCCCGGTGCTGTATAAATAAGTCGAATCGAAAAATCAAATTATTCCGCTGACGTCTTCGACCTTCGTATCGCACAGTTGTTACTGCTTCTAGGGGGTGCCTTCTTTGGGGATCTGCCAGGCCCAGGAGCCGTCGCCAGTCCCCTTCAAGGCCTTCCCCAAACCGCAGCTCAATTCATGTCCAAGCATTCACCTTTACCTACTAAAACGCTGTCAAACCTAAAATGACGACGTGGGCCCAGCTAGTGAAATAAAGTACTTTTGCATGATTCACAGTTCACACCTATGCTATATCAGGCCTTGGTGCAGCTTCTTAGATCCTCCCCCCTTTACAACTCCCCCTTTTTAAACCATCTTTTTTCTCACTCGTTGCCTTTCATAAATAGAAACTTTGAGAGCAGGTGAGTGAGGCTGCTGTGTTCAGAGCCAGATCTGTGTGCCTGAAATGACCATATTTGGAATTTCCCCTCAATGATATCACACAAATACAAGGGTGAGAAAAGAGCTCCTTTTGCCATTCACTATGAATATCCACTACTGGAACTGTACATGTATCTAAAAACAATAAAGAAAAGCAAAACAGGTTCACTTTGAAAGTAGTCACCATGTTGTAACAACCCACGGGCAGGGATAGCTCAGTAGGTAGAGCGGTCAATATTCAGAGTAAAATTTCTAATCAGTTTTTTTTTTAATTAGCCAGTATATTTTTTATAGTCTGTACAATCACCAGGTGGTGTTGCCAATTAAAGCAGTACTGACATTTTTGCAATAACAACATGCAGCGTGTGGAAAAAC
Organism: Maylandia zebra; assembly: GCF_041146795.1. NCBI lineage: Eukaryota > Metazoa > Chordata > Actinopteri > Cichliformes > Cichlidae > Maylandia > Maylandia zebra. The sequence goes on from NC_135185.1 coordinate 17,290,381, forward strand.
ACTACCGTAATTCGGTTTTCTTAGGCTTTAAGGTGGGCTGTGATCAAGTGCTTAACAGACATCTGCAGCCAACTCTGCTCAACAGCTGGAGACCAGTGGTGCATTTTCCAATACTATCATTCTGTTTAGTATGTTGATTGATTTTGTATGGTTTACTAAGATTTCATATGCCCCAGTAGCAAATATGTGAAATGCAATATGCCAGCAATTGCTAAGATGCCAAGATATCCTAATGCATCTGGTTGCATTTAGCAGTATGCACGCCCACAAGTTTTTCCTCTGATATAAATAATATCTGATCCATGTGTTGCCTATTACAAGATTACGTTTGGGGACTCAGTATCGTCTGTGATGCAGAAGGTAAATTTTGTGCTGCAACAGGTATGAGAAGGTAAACATTCACAGTGTGGATTAAATATGAAGTTTGTCATAATTGTAAGCATACTACAGCAGCATGCACCTCTGCAGTAGTGATAATAAAGAGGACCTTTGCATGTATTTAATGTGTTAATAAGAAGAAAAAAATATCATCTAAACATGTTGCTAACTGGATGAAAATACTCTTTGTACCACTAGTAGTATATAGCAGTACTAGTTTACTTCAGGGGTTCCTAACATGAGCTCACAAGGGTCACAAGCTGCATTTCAGGTTTTGTAAGATGATTAACAGCACACCAAAGAAGAAAATATAGTTTTGTCAAATGCTTACTTTTTTTTTACTGTTGAACTTATGACTAATTCTTGTTTGGCCTTGGATTCTTATATGGTGTTTTATGTGGACCAGTGTGAAGCTTGAGTCAGATTACACCAAAGAAAAATCTGCAATGAGAAAATATAGAAAGCCAAAAGCACTGCACAGTTGGAGGGAATAAAAACTCCAATAAACTAACCAAATAAACTAAACACAGGAAAGATTGGAAAGGGAGAAAGATTAGATGACATCCTTACTGAAAGAGAACACACAGTCTATATGTATACGTACACGCCAGGAAGTGGGATAATAAGGTGTGGGTAAACTCAACTGAAACAATATCAAGGATGAAAAAAGAACAGTGAAGAGAAGTAAAAATACAAAACACCACACAAGGAGCTAAAATTTGAAATAGAGAAGTCTCCTGCTTTTGGTTTACACCTGTAAAAGGAAAACACTCATGAGCACAGGGAAGGTAAAACCTATACACAACAACAGAAACCAAGAATCACCTGCAGGCACCGCAATAACCTCAGCTCATGTTGGCACCTTGTAATCAGAGTAAGGACTTACCAGCTTCTGAAACTGAGATTTGGAGTTTACGTGCACAGTGTAACTTATACTAAGGAAAAGGAAAAAACTCAACCGCAAAGTTACTCCAATGGATACGAGTCCACTAGCAGACCTCACCTATGGAAGATACTGTTTTTTGTTATTGATTAATTAATTGATCAGTTTTTGCAGTCAATCACAAAGACAAAAACATTAGGATCATGAAAAAATATAGCTAGTGCTTCCTTAAAGTAGCATAAATTGTAAATAGTCAAGTGAAAGTGATACAAAAAAATAATAATTGCGTTTAAATGAAATACTTGAGTAAATGTTTTCAGTTACTTTCTACAGTTGAATTGTTATTCAGTACATGGTCACCAGAGAGTGCACTGTCTCTGCTGTGTGCATGAACCATTTTATCTGATGTCTGATATAAATAATATCTGATCCACATGTTTCCTGCTGTAAGATTACCTTTGGAGACAGTACAGGAGCTGATTGGTGGATTAATTCCATTCTATGATGCACAGTGTGGAAATGTTAAATTTAGAAAAGTATCAAGTGAAGAATAAGGATATAAAGCCATTCTGCACAGTTTGTGTGTTTAATAGTTAATTGTGTTGTTTAATTGTTTCTGAGCTTTATTTAGGGCCAAAAGCTTTACTGAATCACTGCAGTGATAAAAGGGAGGCCTGCGATAGAGATGATAGGTGTTGAGGCTGTTCTCTCTTAGTCCGTGTGTGTGAAAAAAAGAGAGCGAGGGAGAGAGAGAGAGAGCGTTAGAAAAAGCTGGCTGCTCTAACTCTGCCATTCAGTGCGCCAAGCAGTCTGGAAGAGAAGCATTTTACGCGCAAGCCATCATGGGCATTAACTCCGGTTAGTAAGCTTCATTTTTGCATTTTAGGATCAACAAGTATTGATCAGTTGATAAAATGTGGACAATTCCGAAGCCAAACTACAGAGCTGGTTTGTGCGCCGAAGGGGAGATTGCTGTGAACATCGGCGGAGTCAGAGTGGTGCTTTTCGGGGATGTTTTGAACCGCTACCCGGAGAGCAGACTGGCTGAGTTGGTGAACTGCTCAACTCAGAATTCCGAACTTATCTCGACACTTTGCGATGACTTCGATCCGGGCAGAAAGGAGTTTTACTTTGATCGAGATCCCGACGCGTTCAAGTGCATCATCGACGTTTATTACTTTGATGAAATCCACATCAAACGCGGCATTTGCCCCATCTGCTTCATCAAAGAGATGGAGTTTTGGAAAATAGACCAAAATGTTTTAGATGAATGCTGTAAAAGTTACTTAAGTGAGAAGGAGGAAGAGCTGAAAGAAATTGCAAACAAAGTTAAAGTCATTTTGGAGGATATGGAGGTGGATCAGTGCATCACGCGCACCCAGCGTTGCCAGAGGTTCCTTTGGAGGCTGATGGAGAAGCCGGATTCCTCTTTGCCGGCGCGCATCATCGCTATCGCATCCTTCCTTTTCATCTTGGTCTCGGCAGTGGTGATGTGTGTGGGGACCATCCCGGAGCTCCAGGTGATGGACGCTGAAGGGAAACTGGTGGAGCATCCGACTCTGGAGGCGATCGAGACGGTGTGCATGTTGTGGTTCACCACGGAATTCTTTCTGCGCCTTGCCTCGTCACCAAACAAGCTGCGCTTTGCGCTCTCCATCATGAACATCATAGACTTTATGGCCATCATGCCTTTCTACGTGGTCCTGGCCCTGACTTACCTCGGCACCACATCCATCATGGAGCTGGCAAACGTACAGCAAGCTGTCCAGGCCCTCCGCATCATGCGCATCGCGCGTATTTTCAAGTTGGCGCGCCACTCCTCTGGACTGCAAACTCTGACTTACGCGCTGAAGAACAGCCTCAAAGAGCTGGGGCTGCTGCTTATGTATATGGGCGTGGGCATCTTCGTGTTCTCAGCGCTGGCCTACACTATGGAGCAAAGCCACCCGGAGACTTTATTCCGGAGCATCCCGCAATCTTTTTGGTGGGCCATCATCACAATGACCACAGTGGGCTATGGCGATATCTACCCCAAAACCACTCTGGGCAAGTGCAACGCAGCCGTGAGCTTTCTGTGCGGGGTGATAGCCATCGCGCTGCCCATCCACCCCATCATTAACAACTTTGTCATCTTCTACAACAAGCAGAAAGTTCTGGAGACAGCGGCGAAGCATGAAGTGGAGCTGATGGAGCTAAAGTCCGGCAAGGAGACGCGCAGGAGAAATAGCTATTAGGAGAAAGGAAAACTCTGAGAAGAAAAAAGAAACAAAGACTGAAGCAGGAATTTATTAACTGAGGTGTGACCGAAACAAAAGATTAAAGAAAAAAATAATTAATTCGTTATATTTAGTAAATATATCAAAGGCCCCCAGATAATTCTTTTTTATGAACTCAACGCCTATACAGAGTAACATAATTGTCTTTAGTCCTCTGTCGCTTTGTTTGGGCCATTTTCAATGTGTTGCTTTTGCTTGTGGCCCGTTTATCTCCTTTTGTCATTGTGAAGATTGTTGTCACAGAATTAAAGCTTCTGCATGTGAAAAAATATTGTGCATGTCCTCAGAAAATCATTACATCAATATGAATGAGAATAAAGGCAAATCAGTTCGTCATACACTCAGTTTAGTTAAATACCAGCATGACAAACAATTAGATTAGTCTTTGTCTCTGGGAGAATAATTAGATTTATAAAAGGACCATAGAAAATTTGTACCTATTTATGTTACAGTTTGGTACCTTGTACCTTTTTCCTGAGGGCATCGATTCATGTTCTTTACAAAGGATGTGATTTTTATCCTTAGTGACTTTCAGACTCTGCTTTATCACTGACCCTTCAAATATCTCCTGGAGGGAGCAGTTCAATTATCTTTCCAGCCCTTTTAATCCAATTTTGAATTTGGGATCTGAGCTTGGTAGAAAGGTTACCAAAGCCTGTAGTAATGCTATAAAATACAATAGATTCAACAGTTGCCCTATAAAATAGTAACACAATGCATTTATCCATGCTATGGACCCTGAGTCTTCTCAATAAATGCAAGCGCTGACTAATTCATGCACACACATACAACCCACTGTAACTGACAATCAAAGTGTACAGCTAGATACTTAAATGCTGTCACCTGTTCAGCCTTTTCTTTGCTAATTAAAGTCAGACTGTGATCTCTAACAGATCTTGGAACAAAGATACCTTTCTCGGTTTTCTATTCATTTAAACATCGGGCTGTGCTTCTTACACCAATCCTTTCAATCTAATTTTTAAATAGCAATATTTGAATCTTTGGTTAAGAATGACCATATCATCAGAAAATATAATCACATTAGTATACTGTTTTCTACAGCTGTTTGCAATGTGTGCAAATCAAAGTTAAAATGTGAACCTGTTCTTTAATAGAAGTCATTTTAGTTCATGGGCTGCATCCAGCACAGTGTAATTTCATTTTACAACCTCAAAAACCTCCAATTCTCCCCATTTCTTTTACTGTAAAGAAGTACATTTTGAAAACATTCACATTTCAAGAGCCATCAAACACCTGATAAAGAGTGTGATAGGAAAATAATAAGGAAGAAAGATAAAGCAATAAATCTGAGCTTTTCCACGTTTAGTCAGTTTACCGAGGCATGGCACAGCGTATTGGAGCGGTGATCTCACCTCAGTGCTGAATGGCAAGTAATGGTTAAAATCTTCGCCAGCGAGAAGGATCGAAAACTGACAATGACTCAGATCTCTGACTCAGATCAAAATTGGATGACCACTCTCATGATGGATCGTTTTTCAGGACCTGCAACACAATGCTCCTTGATGCAAAATACAGCAGAAATCCAAAATTGCTGCCTGGTTCTCTGCAATTTTTGCCATTTGCTAAACTATTCAGTAGCCTGAAATGATGGGCTATTTATGACTGTAGGTTTGACACCTGTTTTAAATGGACAGTTTATCACCAAAAGTCAAATTCGCATATTTTCCTCTGGCCTGTGCTGCTAGATCATTTTAGTGTTCGTGTCACAGCTTTGGGGACATATGGTTTTAATATAGTGCTTTTCTACTTTACTTGAGAACTCAAAGCTTTTTATACAACATACGTTATTCATCCTTTCATACAAGCATTTGTTTTTCTACACCTAAGCACTTTCTATCTAATCTCACACACATACGGAAAACAGCTTGAGGTTCAGTCCCAAGGATACAACCAGGAATAGAACCACTCTACCTCCTGACCTCCAGCCACCCCAAAAGAACAAAAAAAAAAAGAATGGAAAACACATTAGAAATTATACATTACTTTACATTTGATACTGGTGCTCAGGTGACCTTTTAAATATATTTTTAAATAACTAGAATAAAAATAGAACTTGGTTTTCATGAGTCAGGTCATGATTTCTGAAAAGAGAAATTTCTGGGTTTTTCAAAACGTATTTCTTTGATGTCTCGAGCAGTAAAAGGGAAGGATTATTTAGTTCCATTATATTCCATTATATGTCAGTAGTAGCAAGACTGTATGCTTGTGTGTGAATGACAGGGAGACGCATGTAATAGTGAGGCTGGGAAGACCAGAGATAGTGACGGTGGATGAGTTTAAATAACTGGAGTCAACTGAGTAGTGAAGAAGAAAGGTGGAGAAGAGAGTGCAGACAGAGTGTAGTGGGTGGAGATGAGTGTCAGGGGTGATTTGTGACAGAAGGATAGCAGCAAGAGGGAAAGAGGAGGTTTACAATAGTGAGACTTTTAGTTAAGACTGGATCAGTTCTGTGTGTTGTGTTTGTCAACCTTACATGACTTTATTTATGTAGTTGATTAGATGTATAAAATTGCTTGTTTTACTCACTTCGCAGGGACATGAATCTCCTTTTCTGGATGAAAAACTGAATTCATAGTGCAAATAATTTTTAAGCCCTATACAATATTTTTTAAGGTTTCGCCTGAAGCAAACGTTCCTACATTCTGTCACTAACAGCTCAACAACTTTGCTGCAAAACCAAACAACCGCAGGCTCCACAGATCAGAGATACTCGGGAGAATTTTGAAATAAAATTTCTCCCTCTGTTCCATCACCAGGCTAGAGTGAGACTTGAAAAGCTCCAGTAAATAACATCCCTTTAACAATGAGTCAGTAAAGACTGATGTTACAGAGCCTGTTCTAAAAATTCTCAACAGCAACTCGAAATGTCCAGATTTGATGCAACAGAAATGAAGCACAACAAATGCTGCATCCATTTCAGTCGTAGTGGGCTGCCTCTTCACTCAATGAAGGCTGTGTTGTAATTACACATATGGCCTTGTCACGTTGCAGGGGCTGACAGGATGGAAAGGGGGGCTTTTAATTAATTTTCATGCAAACTAGGTCTGCCCAACTCATGGGTAAAATGATTCAGTTCTGCAGGAGAAACAGTCCTGGTTTAAAGATGATATGCATGATATTTCTGTCTGGTAGCATGCTTGCAGTGTTGGATAAAGTGATTGTAGATGAATAAATTCTTGTAGCTTGGCCCAGATACAAGAACTGGAAACAAGAGTATAAACAAAAGATGGTGTGTAAAGTACTGACAGATTGTATATGAAATATACAGACTCAGTTTTTGGGTGTGAAAAATGGCTTAAAGTTAAATTCTTTTTCATGTCCAGTATGTCAAACTGTATTTATCTATCTATAGATAGATCCACCTATCCAAGATAGATAGATAGATAGATGGGCCTTTCTTGGCCTATGACCTCAGTTAACATTTTCTTGCTTTTAACTCTTTTTCAATGCAACATGTTTTTTATTTTATTAATCATAGCCATATTAGAATCAAAAAGCAGGGTTTGCTTTGGGGTGTGGCTACCTTGCAGCTGAGTGCTACTGCCTGAGTGTGCAGTGCCCCTTAGTCCCTCAAACTTTCCCTAGATAGAGACTGTTAGAATCAAAATCAAGGAAAATCATGATGTGGGTGGTGACTATGTCCATCATTTATGTACAATTTTTATTTATGTGTTTAGTGCGTCTGTTTTGATTTTTAAGAGTGAGGACTGAAATGCAGGACACATGAGGCATACAAACACAATAGAAAGGACGTTTTGATAGCTGATGGAAGCTTACTACCTGGCACACAAAGTCCACAGGACTGAGTCAAGAAAAACAGAAATCCAAAAGTGCACAAATACACAAAAGAGCAAAGGGAACACAAAGAGTGCAAGTGCACAAAGGCCATCATGCCTTTGTGCACTTGCACTCTTTGTGCAAGTGCACAGTTCAAAGAAGTCAGACCAAACAAATAATGTGTTGGAAAAACAGAGGAAAGGTTTAATCCTCAAAAAATCCACACAAAATATGTTTCAACATTCATACTGACATCTTTTGGTGACATGGCTCCAAGTGTATAAGCATTGAAAGGCTCCCAAGTGAAACATATTCAGTAAAAGTATATCACATAGTTTCTGTGCATTTGAACCACAACATGGTTAGCTCGGCAAACTGGAACATCCATTCACACAGATTACACACAGAGTAGCAGAGATGCCAAAAATGATGAAGTAAAGAAAGTTTAACAGAACAAAATTGCAAAATTAAGGTTCTAAAAATGCACGCCTCTGAGACCTTGACAAATTTTTCTGCTGATTTCTAAACAATCCTACAGCTGCTGCTTTTAAGCTCCCATTGTTTGTTTCTTCCTGCAGGCATGCACAGGAAATATAACAATAACTGCTTGATTAGCCAGACCCGAAAAATGCTTTACCACTGAGAGTGGGTGCAGGATATGTGCAGGAACGGGTCAGTATTTTCTGTGATATAAATCAATGAAACTGTTGATCCTGTGTGTGTGTCTGTCTAGCTGTGTGTGTGCCTTTGTGTACATCTAGCTGCCTGTCTGGATCTTCATCTTCATGCTGGTCTTTAAGTTTTCCGTGCTTATCTCTCCTTGTGCATTGCATTTGACACGAAACAGTGCAGTGGTCTGTTAGAAACTGCCATCCCCGCTGGGAAAACACTTCAAAGTAAAGCTACATACACCCACACACACACACACTGAGTGCGGAAAATCACCCCACCCCACCCGCTGTTCCTCTCCGTCTCCTTCTCACTCCACTGTCCTGCCTCCACCTCCTCATCCTCCGTCTCAGATGATGATCTGTCAGCTTCACTGGCTCAGAAAGCACTATGTAAAATGTTTGTGCTGTCATGTTTTCAGGGCGTGTGACTCAAAAGTTTGCACCTTCAGATTTTTTCTAAATGTGTGCTGGACTTTGGAGGTAAATTTTTAACTGTTCATCACATAGTGTGTGTGTGTAAGGATGAAGGGAAATTGATATTACTTAGCTGACTTCAGCCAAATATAGCACTTAATATGTTATGCATCAGCAACCATTACAGATGACTCAGTCTCACTCCCACCGCATGGCAGGGACACATTCAGGTTTGATTTACAAGTTGCTGACCAGAGTCTGCAGCGACCTTCAAAGGTGGATCAGAAAATCTGCTCTAAACAGGAGGATATAATTCATCTATTTCCCCTCAGATATGTTTGATCATTGGCAACCTGTAAACAAACATCAGAGACTCAAGAGCCTCCTTATCGAACCTGGATTGCCCCAGGGAGCTTTGATGCTTCACACCAGATATCTCCCACAATCCCCAACCTCAGAGTCACCATGTGGATCTTGATGGTAAAGTTGCTATTTTTAATTAGCTCCATTGGTAACAGTAATCTAGTAATGCATGCATGTAGGAGTGGGTTTAGGTAGCTGAATTCTCCCATGCTCATTTTTTTCAGGTACTTTTAAAGAAATATAATGCAGCAAAATGAGTCTCACGTGGCAACTAGATCTTAGAGGAAAACAAAAGGGCCTGTATGTGTTTCTTTTTTTGTTCTTGCTAAACACATTATGGATAAATGGAGATGATCTAGACATCCCTGGTGTGCACTGGAGTTTCCTTTGCTTGAGTTCACAGCTGTGCACATGACTATCATCTGTTGATTTCTCCGAACACAATATATTGTTAGCCTAGAAAAAAACTGAAGGAGTCCTTTCCAATCTTACACTAAACTCACCAGAACCTAAAAAAAAATCTACCTAATTTAATGCTTCTATGTGGTTGCCTCTTGAGCAGTTTTGATTTTAGGAAGAATCACATAAACACAAACCCTACCACAAACATAATGTTCTTTGCGGAAGTAATAGCGCAAACTTTGTGTGTATATGAAGTCAGAAATCCCTGCCCCTTAACAGGCTGTAAACATATTTATTATTGCTGTAAAGTCAGGATTTTAAGAGAAAAATCTGTGGTGACTGACTTCTGCCTCAAGTGGACATTAGAAGAACTGCAGTCTTTGTCACTTCAGCGTGGGCTTCATTTTTCAGCTATGGAGTTTGTTGTTGTTGTAGGAGTTTGTTGTTTGGCTTTTTTTTTTTTAAATTTAGTGAATACACGCGTATAAAAATTAGATCAATTTGTGTAGTATCTTATTTTTATTCTTATCATCTTATCCTATTCCAGTGTTTTTCTGACTATTCTATTCTATTTTGTATTCCAGACATTTTTCTTTCTTCCTACATTCTCTTAAAATCCATATGATTGAGCCTTTCTTCTGTTAATCAAGCCTGAACTCTTGGAAGTATACCACTACTTAAAAAAACTGCTATAACATCTGTACTACTCTGACCAGTTCATTTTTAGGGGTGTGTGGAAACTACCTGAAACTATAGTATTAAGAAAAGATGTGTATTTTCAACATCATCACACACTGATCCAACAAAAGAAATTATTCTCTTTTCCACTCCGTGTGTGGGAAAACAAAAACTGCAAGGAAAACAACCAATCCCAACTATGCAAATCTTAGATTTTCCTGTTAGGCTCTGCAGTGTGCATGTCTTTTTCTGGGTTTGACATTATAATAATAGAACATCAGCTCAACAAAGCCAACTCTTGCATCTTAGATCCTAGACCCTCTCACCAGTCTGCAGCAACACTTCTGCCTCGGGGTTTGTTCCTGCAAATATGACTGCGATGTGTCAGATTTAAAGGGTTGTTCGATTTAAACATGCAGCTCTTTGATTTTGCTGTCTAGTGAGACAAAACAGAGAAAAGTGTTGGTGTCAGTCGAGTTCATTGTACTCAATTTAAAAGTAAACCTTATGTCCTTTAGAGAATATCATGCATAACATTAGAGCATCACGTACCCATCTGCTCTTAATTCACTCTCAAAAAAGGACAACTAATTTCCTTCGCCAGCAGTGGTCTTCTGTTGTCATGGCTCCAGTCTTTAAATAACAGTCTTGCTCTTATTATTCTGCCTCATCGAAGCTTTTTGCTTTCAGACTGGACTCCCACATTGAATGCACTCCGCAGTTTATTGTAATAGATTTAATAGAGCAACAAGGTGGGTTTTTTCCCCCCATCTAATGCACGTCAGAGGAATGAATCATTACAGATATTTTTAAGGTGCTACTGAGCTGGAGATGAAAATAGGAAACAGGGTTGTATTACTTGAAATCTAAGCAAGTCTCTGTGTAATAAGATTCCTTCCACTTGATCAGATATCAGCACTGCACTGGGAGACAGGTTACCATCTGAAGAGCAATGCTTATTTCACACTTTTATTCAAATTCCCACCAGGATTTTTAAGTGCGCAAGCAGTAAATGCATAGCATGATCTGGATCTGTGTTATCTATGTGTTAAACTAATGTCAAGGATCCTGGCTGCTACACCTGTGCTCAGTGTTTGATACTTGATGGGGAAGAGAAACACAGGTGTTTAAATGAGCACAGTTTGGCTAATAAGATTATTTATACTTTTGGATGCAATTAGAACCTTTTTTTAAGATGCAAAAAAATGAAAGAAGCTTCCACTTGGGTTTAGGTTCGTCTTAGAGGGTATTTGAAAAGGTAAAATATGAAAACTAGGGGCTGAAAGCTAAAACACAGCTGCACCAGTGATTTGGTGAATGTTAAAAGATTAACTGCACTAAATAAAGGTTCCTTTTCTCACCTACACAGTATAAACAATGCACTATTCCTCACATTACAAACATTTTATGCATAATATATAAAACCAACAAACTGCAGTCTGAGCACTGTTGATTGTGTTGTGTTGATTTCAAAATTACTGCCAAAAGTGCTGATTTTGACCAGGGTGGGGAACTGGTGTGCTATTCGTGATGCTATATGAGGTTTTGACTGCTTAAAAAATTAACACAGTAATATTTAAATACTTGAAATATATGTTTTTTTCACATCTTGAACAATTTCACCTAATCTGTTGCACTGTTACAACGTCTCTTCCATTCATTGAGATTTGTGATCCATTGTTTATGCACAGCTCTTCTAAGGTCCCAGCACAGCCGAGGTCTGGACTTTGACTGGGCCGTTGCAACACCTTCAGTCTTTGCTGTTGCAGAGTTCCTCATGAGCATGGGGTCGTTGTTCCATTGCATGACTCAATTCAGCTAACTCAATTCTATTCAATTCAATTTTATTTATATAGCACCAAATCACAACGCCTCAAGGCGCTTCATAGATACAGAGAAAAACCCAACAATCATATGACCCCCTATGAGCAAGCACTTTGGCGACAGTGGGAAGGAAAAACTCCCTTTTAACAGGAAGAAACCTCCAGCAGAACCAGGCTCAGGGAGGGGCGGCCATCTGCTGCGACCGGTTGGGGTGAGAGAAGGAAGACAGGATGAAAGACATGCTGTGGAAAGTTTTAGCTGAAGTTGAACAGATGGTCGGACATGTGACTCTAGAATACAGATCAAGGCTGGCTGGGAGTTTTAGTTTCTCTATTTCTCTCTCTCTCTCTCGCTCATTTTTCAAGGCCATTCTCAGTTTAATCTCTTTCAGATGTCCTTTTACGTCTGTTCCAAGCCTCTTCATCAGCTATGATCTTTACCACAGCTGATGATCTCTACCTGATCATTATGCTGACCATGGTGGTAATTATGCTCTGTCTTTGTTAACCTAATATTCCATTCATTAACCTCATTTCTCCATTTGCCTCTTAGTTGCCTGTCCATGTCCTTCCTGCAGTTCTGGTTTCTCACTTGTTTGCTGAAATCTCCAGTTAACTTCACCTGCCTGCCCTGTTGCGTCCAACTCACCTGTCTGGATGCCCGTGTACCAGCAGTCAGTTTTTACTCCTCTTACCTCCTCTCAAATAATTCTTGTTGCCTGTTCAATAAATCCTGGATGTTTTGAGTTTGTCTGTTGACTCCAAATCCCTTTCATTCAGTTTCAGGGTCTTGTGGCTAGAAACAAGCCCAAATCATCACCCCTCCATCACCGTGCTTGACAGCTGGTATGAGGAGTTTGTGCTGTGTCGAGTTCTCCATACATGGCGCTGTGCATTGTGGTCAAACATCCTAACTGTACTGTTTTAAAATTTAACATTAAACACATTAACTGAGGCCCATAGAGTCTGAAATGTAGCTCTTGAATTTGTTTGCAAATTCTCTGTATGAGATGTCAGACTTTTTACTGCACAGTCTGACCTTGGAGTGAATTTACTGAAGATGACTGTAGTTACTTGCATACTGCTGAGTAGAGTTATTCATAATATCACAGTGTAATATCAAGGTCCTACTAGAAGCAAGTCTCACAACTCTGATTTTGAGACAGCTGCAGACACGTGTCTAGGCAGCATTTTATTTTTATATTAAATTAAATTTCCATGGTCACAAAAAAGTTTAAAAACTTTCACTTTTCCTCATGTTATGACCCGTCTAGGCGCGGCCAGACCACAACATAAAGGGTGATCCATCCCCGTCCAACCCCAAGCAGCACGTCACACACTTAATATTTTGTGACAGTGATTTATTTACAACAAGGTGCAGTTAAACAAAGGAAGGGAGCATCATAACTTCAGGGTGAACCCAAGGCCAAAACAACAAACAAAAGTAACCTATCTCAGGAATAAACGCAACTTACCTACTCAAAAGAACTAAACCAAACGACAATCACTTTCCTCCCTGCCTAACAAAAACAGGAGAAAACTGATCAACCAAAAAAGGCGGTCCACCCCTACATGCTCTTACATTAACATAGTATGACACAGTGAACGGTCTGCCGGTTGGGTTGGGCCGAGGATGAATGAATTGGCAGTCCCTGGCGGTCTCTTCTTATCCGCTGCCTCCCAGTCGTCAGCCAATCGGTGTGATCCATCCACCCTGGATGCACCAATCCCGGAGGAGCACCTGGACACTCAAATTCACACACAATTACGGTCACAGTCGTAACACTCAAAACAGGATTTTTTAAAGTTTTTTTCCCTATTAGGAAGTTATATTTTTAGGATTCTATGTGTGCCCTGATGTCTCTCTTAAATTCTTTCTGATAACATCAATATGATTATTAGTAGCTTTAAAAATATTAATACATTTATATTAAAAAATATGCAAATATCTTAATATTAAAAAATTAAACAAATTCGCCTCAAAATAGCAGAGACGAAGCAGAAAGTAGCAGCTTAACATATAAATACTTAAATAAATATAAATTATGAATAACGTACAATTGCACTCAGTCTGTTCTTCTGTAAAGTACCTTAATATCTGTATTAAGTTATATTCTGCAAGTGGTCCTACTCATCCACTGGTGCTATAAGAATAATAGTATTAAACCCCAGTGGCATTTGATCTGATGAAAGATTTAAGGCGCCTGTTGTAGTTTTGATCATTTTAAAGATTAACACCAAGTACTTAGGTTTTAATCGTGCTACCTGTTGTCAAACAACAGGTAGCACTGGTGTCACTGGGTAGTACTGCTAGACGTTAGATGTGCTTCGAGGCGACAGAGGGAGACTCACCAGTGTTGGATTACTTGTGGAGTGACTCAAGCTGTTAATGTATTTCTGGCGGTGTCTTTCAGGGAAACACAAATTGTGCAAGTGTGTTATTTTTGTGAGTTTCATTTGAGTCTTTGCTGCTGTGTGTGTGTGTGCGTGTGTGTGTGTGTGTGTGTGTGTGTGTGTGTGTGTGTGTGCGTGTGCGTGCGTGTGTGTGCGTGTGTGTGTGTGTGTGTGTGTGTGTATGCGTGTGCGTGTGTGTGTGTGTGTGTGTGTGTGCGTGCTTGCGTGCGTGCGTGCGTGCTTATTGCCGACATACTGAAACAGAATCACGTGTTCCTTTTATTCAGTTTCAGAATCTTTCAGGGTGAACTCGACTTTGGCGTTCTCAACAACCGCTTCAGTCTAAAGGGGAAAATGGGGAAATGTAACTTTGAGGTGGAGACTGCTTTGATTCAAAACTCCTTCTGACAGCTAATTTATTGATCTTTAGAATTTTAATCGGCGAAAGCGGCAGGATGGTGACCTTTCAGACAGATTGAGAGCACTCAGCCTTACCCACTCAATAACTGCTTTGTACTCTTCGTTGGACCCCACTTGCTCACAGCTGGTGACCCCGTCTACTTTTTAGGGCAGCTCGCCTCTTTCAGAGAATGTTTTCAAGTGCCGACGCTGGAGACTCTCTGTGCCTCTCTTTTTTAGTTTTGCAAAGCACTTCTTGGTCAATAATGCATGTTCTCTCTGGAAATGCCACTGCTGGCAGGGGTTGAGAGGTGGTCCGCTGTGCTGTGTGGCTGTGGACTGACACGTGTAATGTTCTAATATTCGGCACACCCTGGCAGAGCTCTGACAAACCCTTAAAACTACTTGTCCAACTTATTCTTACTGTCAACTTGTCACATGGGTCAGGGCCCCTTTGCATCACATTTTAATGCACAAAGGCTTTGTTGTCATTTTCTGACAGAGGATTCTGCAAAATCCGTTTGTGCCAGGTGAGCAAGACGAGACGTGTGCATAAAGTGGCAGCTGGTATAATCAGACAACCTCTCAAAACACTTTCATGCCAAGGTGTTAAATGCTGCTCTTCTGTCAGATACCATGAGATAAGTATCCAATTTTAAAGAGCAATAAAACTCAAGCTTTCGGAAACCAAAGGGGTGTTTATGGAATGAATCCCTTTGGGACATATGTGGTTTGCTCTTTATTTTCCTTTGTGTTTGCTCTTTGCTCTCAGAAGATATTTTGTGTTTTTGCTTGTTACTTTTATTTTGAATCACTCCTTAGGTTATGTACTAAATACTACTTAATTAGGTTCAGCTTAAAGCAGGTTGTCTTGCCCACCCAAATCACAGTAAAGAAAAGTCATTTTAGTGCAAAAAGCAGAACAAGTATCTCCAAATCCTCCCGCTGCTCACCCTCTCATCCTGATCAGACATAACAACACACAGAGGTCGGGAGAAATAGACCGCTGTCACTGTCAGAGCAGGTGTTCAACTATAAACGCAGAGGCAACAAGCACGGCACAAAAAATTTACTCACAAGTGTGTAACCTCCTCTATCTCACAGAGATGAGTCAATATGTTGTTTAAGGTAGGTTAATTCTCATAGAGTCTAAATTTCTGTGCTGTTTCAGTTGACCAGTTTTAGCTGCTTTTGTGCTGGTTGTGTTGTGATTCTTTCTCTCTCTCACCTTTAATGTCATTCCTGGCATTAAAGAGAGACGAAGAAGAGAGATGGAGTGGGTGGAGACGAATGTTGGGGTGACTTGTGACAGAAGGTTAGCAGCAAGAGTTTACATTTATGGTTTGGAAACGGTGGGACTACCATAAAGACAGGAGGTGAGTTGGAGGTAGCAGAGCTGAAAGGGTGAAGTTTTTCAATGGCAGTGGCTCAAGACTTTCAGAGAAGGATATAGTGAGGGAAAACATGCTGTGGATGTTTGGGAGGCAGATGATGCTGAGGTGACGCCTAAAATGAGAAGAAGAAGAGGAACTAGAAGAACTTGAAAATGCAAAAAATAAAAATAATGCTGTAAACAGAAGATGTGCCATTCTCAGAATGTGGACAAATTAGAAGCTGATGCACGATACAAAAAGAAGTAAGTGATAGAAAAAGGTTTTCTGCCATTAGGACAAAGCCACACTTTAAAAAGTTGCACTGAAAGCTTTTTTAGTTGTCATTGCTCCTTTGTGTTCCTCCCATGAAGGAGATATAACATCTTAAAGGTTCCCCCTGCCTTTTGTTCTCATACGATGACAATTTTTTTGGCTGGTGATCCTCAGTTAAGTAAAGCTGTTAAGGAGCTATCATCTGTTTGTGCGTTTGTTAATCATCCTATAAGAAATTAGCACTCCCTCAGCCATGGCAAACACACAACTTTATGATTCTTGAGAAAACCCGACTGAGGATAATGTGTTCTGAGCTCTACTGTTCTGGGCGCTGAGCTTTTCTAAATATCGTTGGGGACAGGAGGGAAACTCAATCACATGGTTGAGCTCACTTCTTATTCACATCCGTTTCTTGCAAATTGCTCTTTAAAATGTCAAAGCTGCAGAGCTGCTGTGACCATGCAAAATGTTTCCTTCAGGGAAGAATGGGAATATTTTATTCCATGCTGTACTTTGGGCTGTATGTACATCGGTGCATTTCCAGCGCTCTGAACACCAGGGGAAAAACAACTAAAAGGGGACGGTTTGAGATAGAGCTTGTTCTTTCCTTGAGGGCAGATGAAGCTTTCTCCTGCTGAGATACCACCTCTATATTCACATTTTACATTAACATATCCTCCTTCCAGCTTTACTAAATCCTGAAACAGAAAAAAAGAGTGTGCAGAAAGTTCCCACATCCTTCTGGTTCGTAGGTTCGTTTATATATTCTCATATGTTATTATTGTGAAATGAATACATTTCACATGAGGTGCAAAAGTTGCCCAGGCAACCTCAGAGCCGGAGCCTGCATGCTGCACATTTGTATAACATTTTCACATGCTATAGTAGAAAAAAGCACCAGTATAAACTAGAGGGGCATTCTCATTTGCAAAGATTTATTACAAGGCTTTTAAAACAAGTGGTTTGTTTCTGAACCTAGAAGTCACATTTCTTTAAGTGTAAAAACAAAGACACCGAACAACATGATGAGCAAACTATCAGAACACCTTCGTCACTGAATGATAAAATTAAACTTTTAAAAAGCTGAAAAAAATCACTGGTAAAATACCAGTATTCTCTATGATAACCGGTCACCTCAAAGACATGTTTTCTTAAATGTGATTTGCCTCAGTGCCTTTTCTACACTTCATGGGTAACTGGTGTAATGCACAGGGTTGGGGAGTTCCACCATGTTTGCAAATTTTTACATTTTAATCAAACCATTTCTAAATATCCACCTTAACTTCCACCTTGTTGGAGAATGGTAATGACAGAGTGCAATTTTTATCAAGATTTAGTGGCTATTCATCCATCACGGAAGAAGAAGTCTTGCAAGCAGGGGCTCAGAGCTGATTCTTGATGTAATTCCACCCCCAACGTGAACCCACCTTTTACTCCTGCTGCACACCACACTACTGTCACACAGTCCTCATACATCTCTTGCACCATCCTCAAGCAGTACCACAGTTCCTCTCATGGCAGCCTATCATATTGTTTATTTAGATCTACAATGACACAGTGCAACTCCTTCTGACGTCTTCTATCTTTCTCCATCAACACTCTCAAAGATACAACTTACATCTGCAGTGCTTTTCTCAGCAGGAAGCCATACTGCTGCTCACTGATCATTACCTCTCTTCTTAAGCTCGTTTTAATACTTTTTGCCCATATCTCCATGGTATGGTTCATCAGCTTTATCCCCCTGTACTCAACAGCTCTGCACATCACCCCTATTTGTGAAGTGAAAATGATCCTTTCACACTCCAGGATAGCGTTAAATAATCTGGTTAAAATGTCCAGTGCCCTCTCTCCTACAGATACCTACACAGGTATGTCATCCCACAGTCTTTCCGCTCTTCATCCTCTTCATAGCTGCCCTCATTTCCTCCTTTTCACTTCCTGATTCACTAACCTTCCTCTATCTGTTTTCCTTGCTCTCATTTTTTTTAAATTCATGAGATCCTCAAAGAACTCCTTCCACCTTCTCAGTACACACTCTTCACTCGTTAGTACTCTTGTTCTTTTCTTTGTATAGCAAGTCAAAATCTCTTCTCTAATCTACATTGCAGCTTTCCTGCTGTTCCCTGCACATTTTGCATCACGCACTGGGTTAACCACATCCACATTCTAATACACTACGTTTAAACACACACTCGCCCAATGCATTAAGTATTAATATCAAGCTGTAAGCTGATTTTGTGGCTTATTTGTGGGAAACAGCTGCTTGTTGTGTTTAGAAACAGGCTGTATGGGAGAAAATTCTGTGTGGGCTTCAAACACAGTTTGCACTCTTTCCATTACAATATCTTAATAGTGTTAAAGTCTGATTATAAGTAAATGTTAAATCTAAAAGAAAACATTTCTTTGACACATCACACACCATGTGACACCATGACCCCAAAAACATTTTCTTCACCCTTGGCTAAACATTTCCAGCCCACTTCAGAGGTGCTCACAGAGACAGAAAATTAGTCAACTCAGATGAATTAGCATCACGTGTGGTATGTTATGCAACTTCATAAGAAGCAGATTTTTATCACAGCAGCATAATGTTCAGAGTTTGGCGGTGAGCTTAACAGCCTGTAGCTGAAGGCTCAGAATGTATATGCAGGCTACAAATTAATCTTTACAATTTAGGCATCACATAAAAGATATTTTGAGCATTTGTTTGTGCAAATGGTGCGTTGAAATGGTGTTGCATGAATAATGGGGCAGCATTATCTTCTTCCAGAAGCCTTCTCTGTTTACATGTGTAATAAAGGAAACACCTTTTCTTAGTATTTAAAGAGTTAGAGCAGCTCATTATGGTTGCCATGCAGAGTCATTTCCCTCATTTAGTATCCAAAAAACTGACTGGTTGGCCACAATTTCAAAAAAAAAAAAGCAAAACTACATCAAAATCCAAAACCATGACATTTCCTGTCACTTGAGATGATGTGTATATGCTTGCTCTAACTTTAAGAACTGGGAAAACTCTAGAAACTGATGGCTGTACACTAAAGTTTCTAATAGGTAAGACCCAAAGAATATTCTCAGTGCTGAAGTTAAAGCATGATGTTTGAACTGCTTGCAAATATTTCCATAATTGCATTCCAAGCATTTCTAGAAATTATATTTAGTGGTGTTTTGAAGCAGAAATTTGACAGTCAACTGTCAAATAATGGTTTCCTCTGCAGCTTTTAGCGGAGCTTAGCTGCTGAGGCTTGGCAGTTTTAAAGTTCAGTCATTCATAGAAATTACATTTCTCTCCGATTACCATATTTTTCTGTTTTTACTCATAATTTATTCATTTGTTTACAGCTTCTGATTCTAAAATTGCGCACTAAAATTAAAATAAAAAAATTCCTGTAGCGCTCTCAGATCAAAGGAGGAGAAACTCTGGGGTTAAATATGTCCAAAACTGAGTTCAGCAATGAATGAAGAGGGCAAACCTAAATTATTCACGTGCTGACTACCTTTTCATTAATCTCTGAGAACTAGAAAGTGCTTCACCTCTGAGGAGTTAATAATAGCTCCTGTAAAGATGCAAAAGGATGGGAAAGGGACGAAGCAGCATGCTGAGGATCAGTGGGCCATAAGTCAGTGAGTATACCCTTAACCTTGAAGCTAGAGGCTAAGCAAAAGCCCACATTACTATTTTTTTCTACATATTTTATCTCTCCACCCGAGTGATAACCTATAACATATAGACAATGGTCTGCAAAACTCTGCATGGTCATCCAAATGGACCGGCACAACCATGCCAGTTTTTTAAAATGACCATATGGGTTATCCCCTCACTTAGTTTCTGAAACACCTTCCTGATTGGCATTTCTTGTAGATAATCTGACCTCATTATGTGTTTAATATGAGTATTCACTACCAAAAGAATATATATGAATATATAGAACATACTGTATATGAGCGAATAAGGAAAATGATCATAGGTCTTGTTTAATGTTTCGCATCTGTCCACACATTTCAATCAATCAGTCAATCAATACCGTAAAAGCAGTACTAGCCATTTAACTATATTTCAAAAGAATATGTCTACAGTGTTGTACAAGACATTTTCTTATGCAGTATCTCAGGAAATTAAATTTACAATTCATGCTGAATACAACGGAAAACAATATAAAAGTTTAATGACTGCAATGCTCAGTCAGCATGATCGTCTTAACCTCTCCACTGCCTGGGAGTGGGAACCATGTGATTACAGAATCAGTATCTGTAATCAATGTGCATTTGCAGCACTGCATCATAAGGCAAATCCTCCATCCCAAACCACTCTTATCATCTGATGTCTGACAAATGATGATTTTACAGCTGTCCTGCTGCCTGCCTCTGAACATCTTTATGTCCCAGCATTTTCCAAAGGGATCTCTTGTGGCTAACACCCACTCTGGATGAGAACCGATAAACAGCATGGGGATTAACTTCAGAGACGCAGCGCATGTTCCAGGAGGCCTCGCATCCCAGAGCTAGAGCTTTAAGTAAAAAACAGAACAATGGGGTGTCCCTGAGTCAAAAGAACAGCGGCTCTGGATGATATTGATTGGTGTGTTTATCCCTTGTCAATAGAGATATCTTCCCCCGACCTACAAAGCTAATAATTACATATAAAGAAAGACTCATTTTCCAGCTCAGTTGTGTCAAGGTCGATGGTGCAGAGACAGACTATTAGTAGCCAAAATGGGGAAAAACAAGAAGCTGCGTTTGACAGATTAAAACCCCGGTAAGAGTTTGGACTTTGAGAAATTGTGTTCTCTCTTTTTTTAATGGGGAAACTTTCTGTGAAGGAGACAGTATGGATGTGTTAGATATATTTTTTAAACTGACCTGAGAAAGGGGAAGAAATGTTCTGTTTTGTAAAAAAAATTTAATTGTACCCTTGCAAGAAAATGTAGGTGGCTGAAAAAAGACATTTTTGTCAGTTAAGCTCTTTTACAAGGAAACAGCACATGTCCATATGTAAGTATATCTTTGCATATGTCATCCTACAACTCATCAAAAACATGTGCACATGGTCTGTCCTGTTCATGTGACAACTAAAATTTACAAAATAATATAAAGTATATTAATGTACACAGGGTTTAATATCTATTGGTGGATGCTGTGAAGTTTTACTACGTAGTCCGTAGTTTTGCTTGCATTGTATTCTTGCCTGTCCCTCCAGCTGTGTCCCCATGTCTTCTGTCCTAGTCTCACCTCCATGCACCCTCTGTAGAAATCAGTCATGTGTCCATGTTTGATTACTTTTCCGTCTCTGTGTCAGTCTGTGTTTCTGCGCCTGTCAGGTCTCAGTGCTTGTTTACCTTTGGGCCGAGTGTGGTTTACAGTCCCATGTCAGGCTTAGTCTGTGGGTCTGTTTGTATTCTGTCATATCTCTCTGTTGGTATATTTGGTTATGTTCATCTGTGGTCCCTGTCATGTGTCTGTGTTCTGTTACTCTCTCCCTATGTCTAGTTTGTATGTCTGGCTCTCGGTGTGTTGTGTTTCCTGTTTTGACAGTCTTTTAACCCATGCATGTTACGTGCTGCTTTACTTCCTGTCTCCTGTCAGCTAGATTCCTTTCAGCCACGTTCCTCAGGTGTGTCCCCTCTGCCCTGTACATTGTCTGAATCTCCCTTTGGTCTTTGTTGTGTTTTCGTCATTCTTTTCTCATGTATGTGCAATGTTCAGTCCGCTTTCTTCTAAATTACAGTATAGTCTGGGTTTTCTGACTGACAATGACTGCAGAGTGTCCAGTCTCTGATAAAGTGCACCATTAAACTCATTCACTTATCTTTTGTTGCAGCATAGTACGCTATGCTGTAGATTTCCTTCACTACTTTGGCCTAACAGTCGTAATATAAACAAGGCAAATTGACTTGTAAGAAATGTTTTCGGTTGGTCATTGTATACCTGGAGTCGAGTGTTTTGGTAAGTGCACAACACCATATATCTATTGATAGAAGTTGTCGCTATTATCCTTAGGAGTCTTAATTATATGATATGCCAGCAAAAGCTTGTTCTGACATTTGACTCTGCAGCTGATGGCTCTTTTTGCTTCTCATTCGTAAACTCTCTCCACACTCTTTCACATAATTCTTGCATAGATAGCACAAGAGGTTAATTGTGTTGGTGTCTGTGGTGGGGAGCAGTTTGTGCCATAATTTTCATAACATTTCATAACCTACAGAGGTAGCCAATCATTTCTGAATGAGGACCTCAATTTATTTTGATGGTCCTTCTGTGGCGCCATGGTGACTACTGCAAGCCTCATCTAAATAAACTAAGAAGCATTCCAGTAAAGCAGGGGTCTTAAACTCCAGTCCTCGAGGGCCGGTGTCCTGTAACTTTTCCATGTGTCCCTGTTGCAGCACACCTGAATACAATTAGTAGGTCATTAGCAAGACTATAGAACTTGGCTGCATGCTGAGATGGCAATTCAGCCATTTGATTAATGCTACAGCAGCTCATGAGTGAACGAACGTGGTGCAATAAAAATACTTTTAGAAGTACATTTTTCCAAACATTTACTTAAATTTACTTGAGTATGGTTATGGGTTGCCACTTGAGCATGCAGTCAAGTTCTATACTCTTGCTAATGACCTACTAATTGTCTTCAGGTGTGTTGCAACAGGGACACATGGAAAAGTTTCAGGACACCGGCCCTCGAGGACTGGAGTTTGAGACCCCTGCAGCAAACTGTATTTTGGGACAGCAAGGAATATATGCTAGAGTATAATAGGAAACAATGGACAATGGATGATCATCATCTGATATATTTCGCCATATTGCATAGTCCTAATGTGTGAATGACGTCGAATTGTTCAATCAAATTCTTAACTAGGCGCTCCATGCCAATGCATATATAGACAACCACATGTGCTGTATGAGCAAAGTGTACTTATGTATGTTGTATTTTTGTAATTAACCGTTTTCCCAATTTTATGAAACTGTAAAAAAGGGAGAATATTTAAAAAGCTGTGGTGTTCTCTGGCAGGGAAAAAAACAGTTTACTGCACTTTTATCTCAGCAGTCTTTCCTTCTGAGACCAGACTGATGGTGCTGTTAGGAGCATAAACGAGAAAGTCACCTTCCTGCCATTCTGTAGTGATAAACTGTTATATGGCATTCATATAGTATTATAAAATGCATGATAGCATCTCGCTATAGGCCACAATATTTCAGAAGCTATTTATATGTCTCCAGTGGTTGTCCCAGTGACCTTAGCATCTACTGGTGGATGCTTCATTGGTGATACAGCTTTGGAAATGGTCATCTTAATCTGTCCTCCCTCCTTTTTATATACGGGGAAAGCACTGTCGGCTCCCCAAAATTGAAGTGCATATGTCTCGTTACCTGACTTGCAGATTGATTGTCATCGCTGCCATCGCCAGCGTTAAAAAGCAACACGCTCAATAATTTAAGGTACTTTGTGGGCATGTAATGGGTGATGAGTTGACAATGCCATGTGCCATTACTCAGATTGATGGAGTCTGAAAAACATCAGATTGTCTCTAGTCATCTTCCATCATAACATCTCAGCTGTCATGTTTTTGTCCTGGTGTTCTTGGCAGATGACAAAAAAGCCTGAACTGTGACATGTTAATAACTGGCCTCCCACAATCTTCAACAAAATCCTTTCCTCATTAAAGGGCCTGAAATATTTCAGTAAGTAATTTGCCATGTGTGAGCAGCTTGTAGAAAGACACAGCTCCTTTTTCTGCCATTTCTGACATGCATTTAAACTCCAGGCCAAGGAGAATGATATATTATATGGTTTTACTTTGAGAGGCTAAAAGCAGGTAATTACACACAAATGGATGAAGGTGATTCAATGTGGCTGGGTGAAAGAGCTTCTTTAAAGGACCAAAACCAAAACTACGCCTGGAGTCATTATGCTTCAGAAAGAACAGATTTATTCTTATTATCATTATTTTACACCATTAAAAATCTCATTTTCCTTTTGGGCTGGCATTCAGTGAGATGTATGCATCAAAGCTCCAAACCTGGCAGGTTCCAATCAGTGGGGAACAGGAGGATGCCCGACTTCCTGCACCATAAAAGCAAAAATTGTGGAGGCTCCATGCATCCCAAATGGCATGACAAATGCTGATGACTAATGATTAAATAGCCTCATAGACCTGCACCACCTGCTTACTGATCACTGGTGCCAGAAACACAAAGAGATCTTGCTTGAGGGCAGAATGATTTTAACTGCCACCCTGCAGCAAGTTGTTGGAAATCCACCTGTTCTGTAGGAGACGTGAGTTTCAGCAGAGCTGTGCCAAAAACAAAACCTCGAAAAAGAAGTTTCATGTGTGTAGTGAAGAAGTATTTTGTTACTGATCCTGAATAAAATCTATTCTCTCTTAGAGAACATTAGGCACATTTGCACTTCAGCGAACACTCTGCACTGTAAGAAAAAAGACTTGCACATTAAAATGCATCAACTTGCACACGAGAACTCTGAAATATTTATTGGTTATCTATTAAACATTCTAATGATTTGTGTATGCTTCTGTCTTCCACGCACTTGAGCAGCTATTCTGTGTACGGTTGACAGATCCTGTAAGCGACTATATTAGCCGTAGGGAATGAAACAGATCGTGTGGTTCAACTTATTGTGTGTAGGGCTGTAGGTTTAAGTTAGTGTTGACTGAATTGGGTGGAGTGCTTCTTCACTTGTTTGGTCCTTTGACTACAGAGCTTTGAACAGCCTTTGAAGGTTCCTTGAGAAACGGAGTCTCACCAAGTTGCTTGTGGATTTTAGATATTTGACTGGTTTTTGTGTAGCTTTTTATGGTATACATATTATATGCAAATATGATACATGGCTTAGTCACCTTTTGGTAAATATGCAAGCATCCCTGTTAAGACACAAGCAAGGTGAGATTAACCTTTCCTAAAAAGGCTGCCTGTTTCCTTGCTGTGGTTGCTGCTGGTCTATACTCTGTCTCTGCATTTAAGCCGCTCACCAGTCATTCATCACCATATAAAAATAACTCGTTTCCTAATACTTTCAGAATTTGAGTTTCAGGGGGTTTTTTTCTGATGAGTTCTGATGGCTACTGGACTCACTGACTACATTCAAATTGAAAACCGGGAGAGACACATGAATGATTATGAATACGACAAAAGATTTGGCAGGAAATAGTTAAATAAAAGGAAACGATAACAAATAAAGAAGCAAAAGTTAAACCTGCTTTAATGAGTATTTCATAATAACGTAATAACTATTCTATCAGTGCTGTTGATAGAGATTTTCTACCTGTTCCATTTTTTCAATCCACAATAAAACCTCAGAACGTGCAGCATGCTGTCAGCCCAGCAGCAAATGTCAAACACAAAGCTTGCAACTAGACTGGAGTACATAGTGCAGCCTTTAGCAGCTAAATAAGTAGTTATTTTCTCCTGAATCTTGTACAGAGAATGTAATAGCATATTAAGGCCAATGTGGACAGAAAAATATATATACTTGAGGCTCTATTCTAAGAAAAACCTTCTGCAAGGAAAATATAGATATGGAGCTTGAAGTGGAGCAGTTATGAAGGAATAATGTGTTCATTTTGTCATGCCACCCTTTTGCTTTAATTTGCAAGGCTGGATTAACCATCACACCACAGATGCCACCTTAAGTATCACGATTTTTCGAGCAATATCCTCACATCTGTCCTTGTGTCATAGTAGCTGATAAAGCAGAATCTCTCACCTTCTCAAAAGCTGAATGTTGATTTTATGTGATATGGTACAAATTCACAGAAATGCCTCTTTATATGTTAGATGTTTGTTGATCGTGAGCTAAAATCTCAAATTCTGTCTATCACTTGTGTCTGTGAGGTGACTGCAACCTGGCAAATCAAAGCAGTTTGCTTCCATTACTGAAAAAAAATAAAGAAATAAAAGAAAACATGAGTTTTTGACTTGAGGGAGGTTTTCTGCACTGCTTATGCTTTTTTTAAAAAAATGTTAGATAATATCAGTATTTTCTAATAACTGTCTCGCTTTAATCTCAGCTGATACCTGAGGAAACCACTGAGCAACAGAGCACATAACTTTGGGAAACATGGACCAAGGGAACACACGGCAAGGAGGGAGGATGCGACAAAGGATGAGGAGAGGATGCAGACATACAGAAGGTAATGAGGCGAGGGGAGTCATATTTGTTTTATAACATTTTATAACATTAGGAAGCACAGGATAATTTTTTTTTTGTAAAACTAAATAAACACAAAACAACAATACAGATCAATATTTTTTCCAACACGTTTTCACTCCTAAAGCGTAACATTTTACGCTAGGTGACAAATCATTGATATATTATGCTTGCGGGCACCTAACACGTCCCTATATTACGAGATCGGAAAAAAGAGGAAACATGAGAACCATTTGGAATGAATCTACACATTTATGTTTATTTTTACTTAAATCGCTTTGGAAAACACTAACGTCATTAAAGTGCTAGTTAGGGATAAGGTTATGGTTATGGCTGGAACATGTAGCATCATTCTACTCGATTTCATCCATAACCCGGCGTGTAGCATAACGCGGAAGGTCACCTTTCGTGTTCCTCAGGAACGCCTTGGGACTTGACAAATCATCGGTATATTACGCCTTGGGAGTGAGGGGAACTTTTTTTTTTTCATTTACTGAGCATGCATAAACATTATCGCTGAGACTGAGTGTCATTGTCATAAATAGCAATAATATAAATCCCAAAGTAGCCTAAATAAATTCAAAATAACATTCAGTGAAGTAGCATTATTCCTGATAACGCATTAGCATACACATGCTAATTTATACTTGCTAGTATTAAACATACAAATAATTCATAGCTACACAGCTTATTAACTGAGTAACTTAACTTAATATACTCAAATCATACTGAGTCAAATAGCAAGGTGATAGCAGAGGCTTGCCTGGGCCAAGATTTCACTTGGTTAAAACTGTACCTCTATGCAATTGTGTTAGCTAGCTGTTAGCCTTAGCTGGGTATTACAAACCTCCCAGAATACCTAATGTGACCAAGAGGGCACCAAATTATAATAAATGAAGCAAAGACAATTAACACAGTTAAATACACAACATGATGCATGGCAGTGATATCATCATGCTGAGGTATTGTTTGTTTGGCTGCATTTATCCATCTTTCAGGTCTGTTTAGAAAGTTCCTAGAAAGAAATTATGGCTTGACTATCGTCTACACTGTATTCACATTATAAAGAGATATGTCAGTTAAGATTTTATAATATATTTATATTTAAAGCAAATATATATTTATTCCACTACACACAAATAGTTGGTGTAGTAGGTAGGTTTTATTTCTTTCAGTTCATAAATAAATTAAACGAAAAGGCGAGTACATTAAACTCTTACACAGCGCTCAGGAAAAACAACTCCTGAGATTAGCTTTTAAACCACTTGGTGTTAGCCATATGCAAATTCATGTTCCCTTTATTTCAATAGTAACTCACACCCACACAGAGCAGGAGAATTGCTGCTGGACGGGAGTGGGAAGTGAGCCTATTATTTGAGGAATCTCTTTCACGTTGTGCGCTGGCTTTAAATACCACCGTTTAATTGCTGTGTCATGACAGGATAATTACCAACTAATCAAGGGCATCAACAGGCCTGCAGACCGCAAAACACTATTCGGTGTGTTGCCACGATTCTGTTGGGAATTGTGGTTGCTGTTTGGTGGAAAAATAGCAATGGAAATAATATGAACATTAACTAAAAAGATAGAATAGTGGCATAGACATTCAAAGAGAGGGAAAGGTATTGCTTCAACATGCATCCCTTCCAGCTTTGGTTGAGTGCTAATGCACTCCTCACACCTAGCCAGACCACAGCAGTAACACAAGCCATGTGTCAGATGTTTAAGGGTTCTGACAAGTCTCTGTGCATCTGCTAAAAAGCGGCATTTCACAGCTTTTCTGTGATGCAAATGGCCATCATTTGAAATTCGATGAATAATTATTTGTCTAGAGTCATTCAGCCTTTAGCTGTGTTTAATAAATACACTGATGCACTTATCATGGGTTTTGTTGCACATTTTTGCTCACATTATGAATGCAGTGTGCAAAACCTGCATTTTAAATACAGACCCTGTCAAATTTTTCCAACCTTGAGCTTCGACTGATGTTTCCAAAAACTAAAAATCCAAAGACACAAAAAACATAAAATCATGCATGGTCACCTGTTGGGTAAAGAAAGAGCTAAAAAAGAAAAGAAAAGGGAGTTTGGAAAAAAAGAGAGGTACATTTTAGTGATATTCTTGAGTACTGAAGAAATCAGCATGTTTCACAGGATTGTTGGTTGGCTGCGATTTCTGCCCAGCTGAAGAGGTCTGTGAAACTGGATGCATTTCAGGTGCTAAGAGAGATGAGAAACCTGTGTAATAGCCAATGTAGAAATGTGCTGATCACTAAAATAAGGAGATAAATGGAGATAAAACCCTTTCATAACACTGAATTTTCAGTGTAAGGTCTGCCTATTTTTATGCAAAGGTAAATATTCATCAACAGTGGTAAACCAAGACTGCAATGAATATCAGACCTTTACAATGAACCCCTGTTAGCTGGTTTCAGGTCTATTTCTTTTAATCCACTTTCATTATTGTGATGTTAAGCGTGCTTCCATTCCCACAATGTTTACATGCACTGGATAGATATTAAACAGATGAAATATCTGACTACCAATTCTTGACATAGATGGCCATCCTGTCTCTATACTAATTTTTTTCACGTGTTTAGTTAAAATTTGCTCTTGGTCTGTTTATATATTTATATTATACGAACAAAATTATTAAGCCACAACTTTTAACTCTTTGAATTCAGGTGTTTTCTGTCCCGTTGCCACGGTCATGGGGCCACCACTCTACCTACTGAGCTATCCCTGCCCCACATAAAGACCACATAAAGTTACAGTGTGGGGTTTGCTGAGGTGCTTAGTGTTTAAAAGTTGCCAACCTCTGCTGACTCGATGACTGCAGAGCTCTAAGAGCTCTGGCATTAACATCAGCACAAAAACTGTGTGCTGGAGGTTCACGGCATGGGTTTCCATAGCTGAGCAGCTCCTGTAGGTGGAATGTGTTCATGGCCTAGTATTTATTTTCCATGGTGTATAAGGAGTTACGATCTTTAATTCCAGGAAATATTCCTGCTACATTTCCCCACAGTATTCAGTGAATTGGGGACAAAGTTCATTCATTTTGATCTGTTGATCTGATACATTTAACTGTGACAAATTTACAAATAAGCAAAAGGGGAGCGGGGGAATTAAATTAGCAGGGGGTCAAATACTTTTTCATGGGACTGTACTATTAAAAATATTATAAACCAAATCAAGTTTGTGGTGCAAAATCTTGGACTGAATAATATAGTGAATAGTAATAGAGCTGTTAAATAAAAATAAAAGGACAGAAGGATAAAGTTGTACAAAATTTTAATTTAAATACCTCAAAACTGTACTGAAACACAGTCATTGACTAACTGAGTTAATTTTCACCACTGGGAAATGTTAAAACATGGGAGAATCAGATGAGAAATACTATCAAGGCAAGTCAAATCATAATCAGGAATTGTCCATCGATAAAACAGAGATAATTAAATCTGCAAAACATTTAGGTTCAGAGAGAGAAGCTAAAACATGTTTTCATGCTTAGTGCAAGAATACTTTCCCACCTTGGACCATAAAGATCTGAATCGAACAAGTAAGGGTTTTCTATGCCTCTATCAGAACAACAAACAAAAAAGAAATTCACAACCTTTAGATTGGTTGAGGATCTGCTCACTGCAGAGCTCAAATAGATCCCAGGCGGCAGTCTGCATCTTCAGGGTGGTGGAAAGTATATGTGCTTGAGTTGCAAGTTGCTATATTCCTGTAGTATTTCGAAGTCAAATGAAATGAAGCTTTGATGAAAATGTGAATCTATTAAAGGCAAAATTGTGTGCACTGACCCAAAACACTAATACCTGAAATCACCCCTTGATGACCTGCATGGATTCACTGTCACTGTGTGCACTGAGCTAGTGAAAATTTGTTGAGAAGGAAATCTAAGGGGTATGACATTGTGAACACCAGAGAGGTAGGTTTGATTTTGTGTCATCTCACTGACGTGATTTAAACAAAATGACACTCTGCAGAGTCTCATATATGTGTACACACATATGTGTATATATATACACACACATATGTGTGTGTATATATATACACATATGTGTGTATATATATACACACATATGTGTATATATATACACACACATATGTGTATATATATACACACACATATGTGTATATATATACACACACATATGTGTATATATATACACACACATATGTGTGTGTATTTATGTTATTGCAGGTTCTCCTTGTGTTGCACTGCATGGTGTATAACTGTGTTTTATAGGAACAGAGCGTTAAACACGCAGTATGTTCACACCTATTTCAAGATATACTTGTATTGTGGAAATACATATTTACTGGCAGGGTTGAACTCAGCAGGGGTGCTGAGAAATATACTTCACAGACAAAGAGCTTTTTAGTCCAAACGAGGTGTCTTGATTGCAATACAATAGCCCTCATCAGGGAAACAGAAAGTCTGCAGATCCAACAGCTGGCCTTACTATTTATAGCTCTGGGAGGGAGTTTGTTTTTTTTTCACAGTTATGCTGTGGATTGCCTGAGAGCTTAAAATTCACATAAATGTTTTGCAGTTGTATTTGCTAAAAGGTGTTGATTTACAGGTATTCAGAGCCAGAAAAGTCACCTTGATATCCCCTGCTACACTAAATATTTACTAGTCACAGTCTGTTATTTTGATGTGTATGAGTTGTGTAGATTATACTGAGAGCAGGTCTGAAAGATGAATCCAATCACAAAATGTTCCCTTTTCTATTTAATTCATCTGATTAAGCCAACAGGTTCACGTTTAAACACCTAAATGCTCCGCATGTGATTGCATCTCCATCTAGTGGGCAAGGTGTGAACTGCTGACTGATTCCAGTAGTGAAGACTCCCGCAGGATGCTTCCCATTTTTTCTTACTTTGCAGTAGTTAAAAAAAACATAAAAAATGCAAAACAGTACTTTAAATATTTATTTCAGTTTGTTGCATATTCAGTTAAATATTACTTTTAGTTTAGTCAAGTTTGGACTATTCCAGCACATCATTTTCATGCACTGAGCTGAGAGTTCTGGTAATTTTTATGCACTAAATTAATTTTTTGTGTGAATTTTTCTGGTGAAAAAGCCAAATGCCTATGCACATTGCTACAGGATGTTATGAAAAACACCAAAACTGTGCACCAAGCAAGAGTTCAGCACATCATCTGCAGCTATTAAGTATTATAATTTGCTTTCAACTAATTACTCTCAATATTTCTTGCTAAATAATGTAATTGCCAAGTCAACACACATAAAGACGTTACTTATTTTGTTTTCATCTATGTGCAACTTAAGCTTTATTTAAAACAAACAGATAAAAGATATGCATGTAAGATGGGGAAAAAATAGGAATAATAACATTCAAGTAGACTGAGATGTAAAGTATATCTGAGAATCCATCAAAGATCGGGGCACTAGAAATACTAAGAAATACTAAGTCACAAACCATGGTCAGACTAAGTACTTTAAGTAATAGGGATTATTTTGAGTTTACATCATTACTGTAGAGCTCTGAGGTTCTTCCAGACCTGATTTGGATGGGACCATGCCCCGAGCCTGACTTCCTTCAAGACTCTTTTCCTTCCTAAAGGAGAAAGCTTATTTATAAGTTAGATGGCACTCATGTTAAATTAAATTTTGTGTGGTTCAGAGGATCAAGCATGGGAACTGTCACCTTAAGAGTTATTCAGTTTGGATCACTGAACACCAGCACCCATGAGGAAGAGAAGTGTCTTACAACAGGCTGCTTTTGCTTATTTTGTTTGGGAACATAATCTGTCAGTATTACCTCTCCAAGGTCCGAGTTGTGTCCAAGTACACAATATTTTTAGTTTTTAGTTTTTCTTTTTTTAGTTTAGGTTTTACTAAAAAAAATGTTGTTGTTGTTGTTGTTGTTGTTTTTTTTTAAAATATAATAGCAGGATGGCTGATTTAAGAACTTCATAAGAGGTAATACAACTTTGCTGTGTTAACTCACAGCGCGTTTAAGCTAGGTTTCATATTTGTCTAAAATCGACTTTTTATTATTTATTTATTTTTCACTCCTAGTTTTAATTTGCTTTTAGTTCCCTGAAATAACCTGTCTCAGTGCCACCCTCCATTGGCGGTTTCTATGTAAAAAAATAAATAAATCTTTGGTTACCCTTGACTACACTACCCATAGTGCACCATGGTATGCGTCCGTTACTGTGATTGGTCCAGGTTGGTTAGAGACGTTGTTGAACTGCAGGTCGGAGAGAAAGAGCAAACAGAGGACCTCGGAGTTGTCAAATGGTTGAACTATGGCTGCGCCTGTTAGCATGTGCTGCCGTCTGTTTGACAGAAACGGCGCTTTGACACGTGTTAGGAAACTGTTTGCACGGCGCGTGAACAGAAGCATCGCGCGGAGCTGTTCCGGTGTTACGCACGAGGAAAATGAACTTGAACTCACAGACTCGACTATAGCTGGTTCCAACTTCAAAACCAGGGCAACACAGGTAAGTCAACCTCCAAAACAGTAACACAAGCCGGGCCTGCAGCTAAGATTGTCCTGTCTGTGTTGAGTCGCAGGCTGAGTGAAACCTTTAAGGAGTAAAGGTGAGAAGCTTATAACCTGAACAGGTTATAAACTGGGCCCAGGAAACACTAAACTAAGGAATAAATATTAAACCAAATGGTTATCCATTATGACAGCGTGGCTGTGATATAAAAGGGGGTCATGGGGTGTATTTTTGGCGTGATTGTGAGAACCAATCAGAGGGGGGAAACAACACCTCACCTGCTTTACGTTTGTCACTGCTTTGTAGTTTTACATACTTGATATCATGTGATAAGATAGATGTGATAGCCAGCATGTTGCAAGTAGGAAAAGAATTGTTATAAACTAATAAAGTTGGTTGAGATTAAAAGTAATTTTTTCTATTTGGATTGAAGTTGTGCTTTAGATGATACAGATTTTGAATCTTTTGGACCGTTTGGAGGCCCAAAGTATAAACAGTTTAAGAGGGTGTTATTGAGATAGTCTACTTCTTTAAAATATTGTTTCTACCTCATACATACATACTCTATCCATGTGCTTGATAATCAGAGATGATTGACAGAGCAAGCATGCTCCTGAATGTCCAGTAGTCAAATAACAGAGTAGCATTCATTGTTCATCTTCTTGCTGTGTCTCTCTGGGTTGCAGGTGTATATTACATCAGTGACTATAATAATTATGATATGGCAATAATAGGGAAAAATTGACTAAAGTGTGCATAAGTGGCTTTTATATGAAGCTTTTTACCTTAAGAAACAATGAAGGGACTTGGGAAGGTCTAAAAAGATCAGTGCAGTTAAATGATCAGCCTGTTGATTAACAGTGTCTCCGAGCAACTGCTGAGTCACTGGTTTGCTTTTACACTGGTAACTTTTGACATAACCGCAGGTGCTCATGAGTGATGGGCAAAGGTCAGGAGCTGGGACACAGATTTGGCTTCAGCTGACATTATTGTGTCTCTGGCATGATGGGACTCAGAGGGGCTGTTGTGTTTGATTCAAAATAAGACTGCAGTGATGCCAGGGTATATAGTTTGATCGGTGTCTTTTCCTGGTTCTTTTCCTCTCCAGAAGAGGCTCAGGGATGACAGCATACTCCCCTTTTCAGCATTCTTGACTGACAACTTTGGCCGCAGGCACAACTACCTACGAATCTCCCTCACAGAAAAATGCAACTTCCGCTGTGAGTAAATGTTTATTTTCTGTGGATCCTATCAAGAAACCATTGTTACATTCCCAGCCCACTAGTGGAGCAACATTATTAGACCAAGTTAACCATCGTAATTAGTAAACCTTTCACAGAAGTGCACTAAAATGCCCAAATTCTGCTGACCTACTGGAGAAAGAAAAGGTTTTTCTTTCCCGCACAGTAGAGTTTTTGGTTTGTCCCCTCGTTCCCTTTTATTTAGTTGTGTTACTTCAGTATTTATCGTAGTAAAAGAAGGAATTCTCGCTAATGTAGGCTAAAATACATCTTTCATCTTTCTCATTTCTAGGTCAGTACTGCATGCCAGAGGAGGGGGTGAAGCTCACACCGCGGGGCCAGCTGCTATCCACCTCTGAGGTGCTGACCCTGGCTCGCCTCTTCGTCCAAGAGGGGGTGGACAAGATCCGCCTCACTGGAGGGGAGCCGCTCATCAGACCTGATGTGCTCCATATTATCAGTAAGAAACAAGGAGAAAATAGTTTGTGCAGGCTTTTTTTTTTTTTTTTCAATAATAAAACAACTTGGAAGCTGTTTTGAGTCATTTCACACTTTTTTAACACTTTGGATCAGCTTGTAGCAAACATAAACTTGCTTTCTTCAGTTTACCGTATGACTAAAATGATGTAGTGACACTGTTTTCAGAGGAGCAAGTCAGCTTTGGCAACCAGGCGACCGATGATTCATGTGCTAACTCTGCTGACTTGACTGCAGCTGAAGTGAAGAGAAGCAATTTTGCATGCATGCCTTCAGTTTAAGGGTTTCTGTGGAAGGGGAAATGATTTGTTACACCACAGTTGTGTTTTTGGTCTAATGATGTATTATTGCATCATTTGAATTTTACAGCCTGATTTTAAATTAAACTTTGTAAGTGAAGCCTCTGCAGCAAGAAAAAGCCTGTCGTGAATGAATGAGGGTGTGTGACAGGACTAGTGGGTCAGGTCTTTTTGGAAAGAGGACCATTGATTGCCACTAGCTGTGTGTGAGGCTCATGAGACTTCATGCATAACTTGGATTTGGTTGCACTAGTTATTTCAGGAAGCAAGAGGATCGCTTGAAATAACGGAATATAATTTATTGAAGTGTGGAGTTTGACTAATAAATGATTTGCTGACATTGGTAGGAAGAAATACACAACAGTATTGCTGATGGAGATTAGAGTTGGAGACTCTGATGAGGCACATTGAGCATCCAGAATAAAGGTGGAGATGAGGAGGAGGCAGAACACATGAATGAGAGTCTGAAACGACTGCACTGAGATTTAAAGCTCAAGGAACAGAGGCTGAATGTCTCACAGGAGGAGCGTGAAAAAGCTGCAGTGAAGCTGGTTGTGTTGTTTTTGTTGGCTCACAGAACCGCTGATGTGGCGTGTACAGTTATAAACAGGATCCACAAAGATCTACTGGTTACAAGTAATGGTAGTTGGCTAGGTTTACTGGATGGATTTAGTTGCATTGTGGTGCTGTGTGTGTTTGTGAGTTCATTCTGCATTATCTTTGCTTAATGTCAAAATGACCAGAGTAACTGTACTAGTTATGGATAATAAAGACTTTAATAACCCATAAATTTATTTAAAGAAGTTTTTTCATTGATAGGCATTCAAGCAAGGAAACATAATTTCCTGGTGGCACAATATGCTGCATAGTAACAGATAAAGATATCCACTTTACATGGCTAAAGATTTTGTTCTGTTATCATGCTGTAATGATTGATTTATGTATGGATAAACTCATCTGTTATATAATATTTCAACCTTAAAGGTAAAAGTTCTCTCATTCTGTCTTGCCTTTCCACTTCTACTCTGCAGCTGAGCTCAGAAAGTTGGAGGGCCTCAAGACTATCGCCATGACAACCAATGGCATGAACTTGGCTCGGCTTTTGCCAAACCTTAAAGACGCCGGATTGGACCTGATCAACATCAGCCTGGATTCATTAGTTCCTGCCAAATTTGAGTTTATTGTCAGACGGAAAGGTATGGAAGCGTCGTCAGTGTATCAATGTCAGCTGTGTGAGACATATGATCAGAACACCAATAGTGTGCGTAGATTGAGGAGGGAAAAAAGCGACATCACGAGGCTGTAGCTGATTGACGCTGTAGTTTAGGAGTGTATAACCACAAAAGTGTCAGATGGTCAGTGAGATATTTTCTAAATCCCTACGTCTTTAGAAAATATGAAGGAGATTGTGATCTGGTGATGGTGGAGGCCATTTGAGTATAATGAACTCATTGTGATGTTTAAGATGCCAGTTTTACATGATTTTAGCTTTGTGACGTGGTGTGTTATCCTGCTGGAAGCAGCGGTCAGAAGATGGGAGATGTTACTGTTACTGTGGTGATAAAGTGATGGGTACTGAGCAACTGTAGTGTTTAAATAATGCTCATTTGGTGCTAACTGGCCCAAAGTGTGCCCAGATAATTGGCTGATTGACTGACTTCAGATGAAATTAAACATATTTAATATTCTTCATGTGTGGCTAAAAACCCTCACTGTCTTTATGTATGAAACTGTTCCTTTTTTTTAGTGTTTCCCTAGTTCAGCTTTTTCTTCTAGTGTATGATAGGCATAAATCAGTGTAGTTTTTGTTGTGGGTCCATCCCACAAGCTTAGGGAAGAAGGCTGTAAGCTGTAAACACTGCAGGTGACAGCAGGGCAGAGCTATGGGTGGTTGGCTCGTGAAAGGCAGACACAGATGGACTAACTGAGATTAGGACATGAAGAAGAGCGGAGAAAAGAAAACTGGATTTACAGCACCTGCCTTCTTGTGTTTGTAATAGAAGTTACTGTTGAAATCTTGTTTCTTTTCTTTATTCAGGACAAATTGCAGTTATGCAAACTGTAAATAAAACATAAGCCTCATCCTACATAAAGATCCTGCTTTGATTTAATTGTTTTGAGCAAGTGAAAACAAATAATGACTCTGACCTCGACAGTGTGCTTTTCAAAAGCTTGAGCTGCTGTGGAGGGATTACATGTTTCTTTACAAGTGGTTTGTGGTGAATTACGGACATTAAAAGGTGGAGGAGAACAGACAAGGCCGAGCTTTTCGTGTGGAAGCACCACTCATTTCAGAAACCACAAAGCTTAGTTCTGATCTTTGTTTTTGTTGTATGATTCAGTGCATTTTTATTTCTCAAAACCTGCCTCCAATCACACACCATTCTCAACTTTAGTCGTATTTTAATAACATACAAACTTTACTATTATTATTTATTAGTAGCATTACTAATGCACCTAATGTAAAATGTTAATCTTAGTCACATTTCATTTTCTACTTGCCTTTTCCAGGGTTTCACAAAGTAATGGAGGGCATTGAAAAGGCCATTGAATTGGGCTACAGTCCTGTGAAGGTATTTGTTCATTTTCATTCATTATTAAGTCTCTGTTATGGAAAATATCCCCACTACGATTCAGTGTCTTCCTTTTTGTTACTGTTTAACATTTTTGCAGTTTATATATAAGTATTAAAATGGGTAAGATTTAATTGCAGGACAAGTGTTTCACAGTTGCAGAAATGTAGCAAGTGCAGAGTGCCCAAAAACTCTGAGATAATCAGCTAATATCAGTGAGAGAAAACAATAAAATCATGGTTAGGAAAGGTGAATTCCCTGTGATGACTTTCATATGGTGTTTTTGGATAATGTGTCAGAGTGAAAGCCTGGAACAAGAGAACAACAAGGGGCTGAGGATGGAGCCTTGGGGACCGGCATTTGTACTGATCTAAGATCAATCCTACTGTGGCGCTGAGAAGTCAAACGCACTGAAACCTAAGCAAGTAGAAATGTTGCAAAAGCTGCTCTGCTCTGGATCAAACCACCAAAAATGTTGGTGGTTTGATCCAGTTGGCATGCCAAATATCCTTGGGCAAGATACTTACTCCAATTTGCTCTCCAATGTATCCATCAGAGTATGAATGTGTGTGAATATTTGATATAAAGCACTTATGTAGGAAAAGAACAGAAATAAGTGCTTGTATGAATGGGTTTGAATGAGTGAATGAGGCAAGTCATATAAAACACTTCGTGTGCTTAGTTAGTAGTAGAAAAATGCTGCATATGAATCAGTCCGTTAACCAAAACCAAGCAATGACCACTATTATGAGCAATTCCTTTTACTTGTTCATAATGAGAGACACAAACTGTTTTGCAGAGTGCTTTGGAAGTTGTCAGATTTTAGTTGTAGTTTAATATGTTTCCTCCAGTAGCTTCTCGTAACCTGATTCCCCTTTAGGAAGAGTGTGATTTTTATAAGGCTTCTCTGTTACAGGAGTTTAGGAATGCCAGCATAAAATAACATTATATGTCCATTACCTAGTCTAAAAAATTGTTGTTCTTCATTCTGTTTTGCTAAGCTGTGCGGTTAGCTTGATGCCCCTGACTGCATGTTGATCAAGAAGTGTTGTGGTTCAGCCTTGGGTCAGTGAAGGACCTTCATTTGTAGATCTTTAAGCATCAAATGAGTCACATTAAGTCTGCTAGACAGTTAAAATAAAACATGATGCTGTTTTAAACTTTCACGTTATTTATCAACTCTTTAAGAAGGCAAGAAAAAGCTTATGTGGACGGGTCTCCTTTTGAAAAATTTAGACTTTAAAAATATAGTGAATTATTCCAGTCATTAACATCACTGGATGAATTCTCATGTATAGTACATCAAAGTCTTATAAGGCTGTCATTATTGTGTTACATAATTAAATATTGGCCCACACATCTTCAGTAAGTCATTTTCTGTCGGTTGTTACATAACCAGCTTGTTAGGAAAATAATGGCTCAGTAATCAGAGGCCTATTGTTGTTCACTTCTCTTTGTAGATCAACTGCGTGGTCATGCGAGGCCTGAATGAGGATGAGCTGCTTGATTTTGCAGCACTGACAGAGAAGAAGCCTCTGGAGGTGCGCTTTATAGAGTACATGCCCTTCGATGGTAAGTGCTCACACCCCATGAAGAGTTTCAAATGCTCGTGCAAATGTTTTAAACATCCATTGTTTAAACCCACACTTCCTGGTTCGTCTCCTCTCTGCAGGCAACAAGTGGAACTTTAAGAAGATGGTGAGCTACCAGGAGATGCTGGACCGCATCAGGCAGAAGTGGCCCGACCTGGAGAAGCTTCAAGCTGGACAGACAGACACAGCCAAGGTCAGTGTCTCCAACTGTACTAAATTACTTTGGAGATGAAATCCTGACAAAGATGGTTGATTAATTATTATATTTATACTGAAAAATAAAAAGTCATGTTTCTTGTGTTCCTCTGTGCATTTTCTCCGACACATCCGAGTCCCTCTGATCAAATAGACCTGCAGGATTTTTCTATATTTCTGCTTAAAACATCATCAGATTATAACACAAGTCCTAAAAACAAAAAAGAAGACAACCCAATTAAACACATTAAACTAAAACATCCAAGTGAACAAAGTTTCAGGTGTCGGAGTCCAATGAAGAACTTTTTGTCACTGGTTGTAACATTTGAAAGTATATTTCTCACTTTTTTCCCTGTTTTGAAACAGACATTTAAAGTGCCAGGCTTCAAAGGTCAGCTGGGCTTCATCACCTCCATGTCCGACCATTTCTGTCGCTCCTGCAATCGTTTACGCATCACTGCAGACGGCAACCTAAAGGTAAAGCCGATAAAGCTTTAAAGCTGTTCGTGAGGTCTGTTATTGTCCTATGGCACAAATGTTCATGTATGCATGTGTGCAATTATAGATGGGCGGAGCTTGTGGGCGGCAGGTTGTGGAGCAAAAAGGGTGGTTTGTGATTTGTTAATAAGTGACAGAATCTTTTGCTGTTACTTGAGTTTTTCGTAATTTTGATGAGAATCTTATTGCTTTTATACATTTTTCTTCACCTTCATGTATCAGTGTCCCTTTTTCTTCACCATTAAGGTCCTTTGATTCTCCTTCTGGTCATTCCCTTTGTTTTTGAGACAAAACTTTTAACTAATTAGAATCAATATACACTGAAGGTGTAGAGGAGGCTGCATACACTTCACTCTGAAACACTGATTTCAGTGGTTTGCGCCAAGCAACAGGATACAAGCACAACTACAGAGCTCTTGTAGGCGCTACGGTCAAAGTTCAGCAGAATGTAACTTTGACCACTGTGAACTATGACGACTGCCTGTCTACCCAATAGGAAGATGGCATCTCTTTCTACTGGTAAGGTCCACTACAGGCCATCTCTGCCTTCAGCTGAATATGGCAGAAGGTCTTCTATTGGCCACAGTGAGCTGCAGAGCAAAGTAGAGGAAATGTTTATTATGATGCATTTGAATTCATTAAATTATACAACATTTGTTTGGGTTTGTATCGAGACCAATGTCATAGACTGAGTATTTCTTCACCTCTCACCTCTTTTATATCCCCACGTGTTACATACCACTACAGCATGTCATTGAATTGTGTCTAATCTCTCCCTTAGTCTGTTTTGACCTGCTTTATTTCTGCTCTCTTTCTGTTTTGTCTTCTCTTTCTTCTTCTCTCTTTCCCCTTACCCCAGAACCTGTCACAGCAGCAGATGGCTGCCTCTCCCTGACCCTGTTTAAAAGGAAGTTTTACCTTCCCGTCATCTCAAAAGTGCTTGTTCATAACAGATCACTTGATCGTTGGGATTTTCTCTAAGAATACTGTCGAGTCTTTACCTTACAGAATAAAGCACGCTATTGCTGCTGTTAGCTTAATATAAA
The DNA here is from genome assembly GCF_041146795.1 of Maylandia zebra. Taxonomy (NCBI): domain Eukaryota; kingdom Metazoa; phylum Chordata; class Actinopteri; order Cichliformes; family Cichlidae; genus Maylandia; species Maylandia zebra. The sequence continues at coordinate 17,331,078 of NC_135185.1, forward strand.
AAGTGGGTTATTCTCCCACTATCTCTACTGATCTATTATTAAGTTCTTAAGCAATTTTTGATATTAAAGTGAACTTTTACACAGACTCCAGGGAGCCATTTAGTTAATGTTTGGTGTCTAATCTTGGATTTGGACTGCATTGCATTTGAGAAAACAGCTTTTCACTCTTTCCCGTCCGTCTCCTCTCTCAGGTGTGTTTGTTTGGTAACTCAGAGGTCTCCCTCAGAGATGTCTTACGCTCTGGCGCGTCCGATGAAGAGCTGCTGCAAATTATTGGTGCTGCTGTGGGCCGGAAGAAGAAACAGCATGCAGGTAGAAATCAATACATCATACAATTTTAGGATTATGCGCACAGATTGTTGTAATATTTGTAATTTATCCCTCTTTCTCTCTTCAGGCATGTTCAGTATCTCTCAGATGAAGAACAGGCCTATGATCCTCATTGGTGGGTGACACAGCTGTACGTACAAAGACCTCATTCGTGTTTCTTTAATGTTTTGTATTAGGATTGGAGCAGATCCACATCCATGCACTTTCCTTCTTAAAGATCAGGGAATGTTGAATCAAAAAGTTCAGCTATGGCTGAACTTCACACTGCTGGGCTGCCAACTAGTGTTTTAGAAGTGGTTGCAGCCAAAGTAGTTATGTCAGTATTCTTGACTCATTTATTTTTGTTTTCCAGCAGGTACCACATCTCAGACGTTCCTGCCAAAGCTACAAGACAGCAAGAGGGCTTTCCCCATTAGTTCCCAGCTTAAAAATGACACGTTCCTCTCTCCAGCAACTACTCATCATTTAGGCAGCAGGAAAGTCTTGAATAGAGAGGATTGTTTGTGCCTTTCAGACTCCACTAACTTAACACAGGAAGCCAGTGTTTGCTGCTCTGGAACCTTAATGAGTGGGGGTACCCATGTTAAGATGCATATCAACACAGAAAAACCTAACCACAATGAAGTAGCATCCCTTCCCTCTGCAGAGATTGATAATGATCACATTAGTTGTCACACTAAGACTGAATGTTTCAGAACACGCACAAATGTCACAAGCTATGTTAATGAAGTCTGTCTCAGGAACGCACAAGCCCTGAGTCCTAATGTTCTGACGAGCCACGTGTCCAGGACCCCAGGAGCAGCTGTTTTTTGCACACTGCTGATAGATGCCAAAATAAATCAGAGAAACCACCCTGTTAGATTCTGCCACAGTCAAAATTCCAACAAGGTTGCCAGTTGTAAACAGTCTGAGAGCAACCAGACAACAGATCTCAAAGCTCAGCTGACACATACAGACGCCCAGGGCCGCGCCACCATGGTGGATGTCGGGGGGAAACTTCCCACATGTCGAACAGCCGTAGCCTGCGCCACCGTTAGCTTAGGCCCCACCGCCTTCCGCCTGCTTCGAGATAACCAGCTGGCCAAGGGCGACGCCTTGACTGTGGCGCAGTTGGCTGGCATCATGGCTTCGAAGCAGACCTCCACCCTCATCCCCCTCTGCCACCCTTTACCCTTAGACCACACCTCTGTCACATTTCACCTGGATGAGCTTCTTAATGCCGTCGTCATCACAGCGACATGTCGCACCACGGGCAGGACGGGAGTGGAGATGGAGGCTCTGACCGCTGCTTCTGTAACAGCGCTCACCGTCTACGATATGTGCAAGGCGGTGAACCATGACATCATCATCACGGATATAAAACTCGTCAGTAAGACAGGCGGTAAAAAGGACTTTCATCGTCATTCAAAACAGGAAGAATGAGATCAAAGACTGCACTATGGTTTTCCACAAATTAAACTTTGTGCCATCAATGAAAAACACATCCTGTTGGGCAGTTATCTCTCCTAGTCTGAATCGTTTTGTCTAATATGTAGTTTACTGAAGTTTTATCAATATTTTCAGTGTCATAATTCCTGCTTTTCCCTCCAGAGGGTGCACAAGTATTACATTGATAGTCCTCCCTGGAGGTTTTTGGAGTGAAGAAGAAACTGATTGCAGATGGCACTGATAATGTGCTTTTAAATTTGAAAGAATTTAATTTATGAAACTTGAAAACTGAACACAAACAAAAGAAGAGAGCAGCAAACGTTTCAGTGCATATTCCAGTCAGTCCCATACTCGCTTGCTCTTTTTCTTAACTTGCTTTTTATTGCAGTGACTAACACTACCACTATGATTGTTTTAACCTTGCTTTTTTTTTTTTTTTTAGATAATTAGGATATGAAATTTTAGTTTTGATGTTTTTCTACCTACCTCTGTAGTACACTGCAAACTAGATTTGTACTACATTAAAGTAGAGGATGGTAGTAAAATAAACTTATCAAATGACTGATAACACAAATAATCCGTTACACAGTACGTTAACCCATTATTGCTCAATATGTTGTTAAAGTCTGTGTTCCTGTAACTTCCCTCCACTTGTGTGCTGTCTGTACCAGCCGTTTTCTTTTGTTTTTGAAGATTATTATGATTTTCATTGCTTGCATTAACTGTGCATTCACTTCACATCATCACACATCTCTTTTTTAAAAAATGAAGTATGGCATGTTTTGTGTTCATTTCCCTCTCAGAGAATGGCAGTATTCTCCGGTTATATAATAACGTTCATCCACTGGATATAACAATGACTAATGTGTGGCTTGACAGGGTGGTTCCACTCTGGTTACAACACACAGCCTGTTCCATTATGTTTTTCAGCTTAATAAAGAAACACTAAAAGGGACGATCTTGGTATTTTTGGCCTCGAAGTCTTATAGCTTGTAAAATGAATGCCTTACGACTTATTATAGCAGGTTTATAAGGACAAACTGAAATGAAGGAGTCTTGGTTTTCTGACTGCATAGTTATCAAAGCTCATCTTGTACATGGCTTGGTACCCAATCTGTAGCTAGTCTCTAGCTCATTCCCTTCTTCCGAATGATGGAACGCTGCAATCACTGTTTTGCTGTCAATATGGATGAAAATTCCATCATCCTATTCACGTAGCAGCTCGGTATTTTCGTCTCTGGTTCCGCAACACCTGACGTGGACCTTATTAGAGTTCTCTCTCTGCGTTAAGCTTGGTTAGCAAGGACCTTTACTGGATACAAACACTGCAGGTGAGAATCAAACCTGCAACTCCTATTCCAAAGGCATGGAGTCTTACCACTACACTGTCCAACTGCTCTTATTTCTGTTTTTATGTCTGTTTATTCATATATACATATATATATATATATATATATTGTAACAGGGAGAGTGTATGAAATAAGATCTGCCTAAATAAAATGACATATGTTACATTAAAAATAGAAAAGATGTGTGATAAAGGTACGCCTAGCCTGCCTCCAAACAGCTGAGAAAGAGGGAAGGCAAAATTGACACAACACACAGACAAGAGAGTATAGTAGTGTAGAGACTAGAGTAGTGGTTAGACCACACGTCTTTGGAGCAGAGGATCGCAAGTTTGATTCCCACCTGGAGTGTCTGTATCCAGTAAGGGTCCTTAGACTAGAACTCCCCCCTACTAAGCGATCAACAGGGTCCGTGTCAGGTGTTGAGGAACCAGGGCACCCTGACAAGAAGGGAGGTACAAAATAAATGCTATGGCAAGGGGGAGCCAGGATGCCAGGTCAGGGGGCGTTATCATCACCCCCATATTAGATCACTACAATAGGGCAGCAGTAATCAGTGAGATGCTTGGCTAAAAGGGCTAGAGGCTAAGATCAAGGTAGTCAACATAGGTGTCAGCAGCTGGAGAGGGATGCAGTGGTCATGATGATCCACTCGACTCTGAGACCATCACAGTGGCCGACTGTCCACTGACCCTCTTCATATGGGTTCTTGGTTCTGTATTCTCCTTCCAGGACACAGCAAAAATCTTCATGTTGGCTGTCCAGTGGATCATCATGGCCACTGCATCCATCTCTAGCTGTTGACACCTTGGTTCTGTGGTCCTGCTTTTGATTTCTCTGGTGTAGTTGTTGATTGGCATATCTCAGGTATGGGTCCTGTACTTCTGCAACCTCCCTTTGTGCTACCCTGATCTTAGCCTCCTGCCCTTTCAGCCAAGCATCTTACTGATTACTGCTGCCCTATTGTAGTGATCTAGTTAGTCTCAATAGATATTGTACACAGTGCTGCATTAACATCTAGCAGACCTAACATGGGGGTGGGGGGGGTGATGATAACTCCCCCTGACCTGGCGTCCTGGCTCCCCCTTGCCATAGCATTTATTTTGTACCTCCCTTCTTGTCAGGGTGCCCTGGTTCCTCAACACCTGACACGGACCCTGTTGATCGCTTAGTAGGGGGGAGTTCTAGTCTAAGGACCCTTACTGGATACAGACACTCCAGGTGGGAATCAAACTTGCGATCCTCTGCTCCAAAGACGTGTGGTCTAACCACTACTCTAGTCTCTACACTACTATACTCGCTTGTCTGTGTGTTGTGTCAATTTTGCCTTCCCTCTTTCTCAGCTGTTTGGAGACAGGCTAGGCGTACCTTTATCACACATCTTTTCTATTTTTAATGTAACATATGCCATTTTATTTAGGCAGATCTTATTTCATACACTCTCCCTGTTACAATATATATATATATATGTATATATGAATAAACAGAAATAAAAGCAGGAATAAAAGCAGCTGGACAGTGTAGTGGTAAGACTTCATCCCTTTGGAAAAGGAGTTGCAGGTTTGATTCTCACCTGCAGTGTTTGTATCCAGTAAAGGTCCTTGCTAACCAAGCTTAACGCAGAGAGAGAACTCTAACAAGGTCCACGTCAGGTGTTGAGGAACCAGAGACGAAAATACCGAGCTGCTACGTGAATAGGATGATGGAATTTTCATCCATATGTGTGTGTATGCAATGAGAACTCCAGATGACTTTATGTTTCTGTAAGTCTTGGTAACACACGCCCTTTCTTTAGCATTAAATAACTCATCAAAAACAACCATATCAGAATGATTAATATAAGAGCAAACCTCACACTTTGCCCCCCAAAATTTGTACCTGTCATCTGTTTCAGTGAGAGGTGATCATCAGTCTTTCTGAAATGTAATTCACCATGCCGTCATTTTATACAACACGTTCTGCTCTGCTCTGAAATAACTCGAGAAATGGGTTGAATATTGGTTCAAACACGCAGATTATGCAGAATGTTTTTACAATTTAAATCCAGCACCAGTAACCAAAGCTGAAACTAAGAACGGAGATCAATCAGGGTAAAAACCAAACATTCATCAGCATCAGCGGTTAAACATGGACCATTTGTTACCTTGAATAATTTCACTTTTTCATAATGAGAGGCACAAACTGGGGTTTGTAGAGTGCTTTGGAAAATGTTTTGGTTGTAGTTTAGTTGCAGTCCAATAGGCTCTCGTAACCTGGCTCCAGTTAAGGAAGATTTAGGCAGGCTGTGACCTGTGCATAAATAAAGTAACATACAAATAACCATTTCCTGGATGGAGCCACTTTATTTCTTCATCACTGGAGCCAAATACTTTCCTCAGGATGATGTAGATGCACAGAGAGTATTCATAAAGCTCACAACCCTCACGTCATACTGGGCTCTTTTTGTGCCACTTTTTTCATTCGTATGAACGCCATTTCCGCTGTGTTGGGTGTAACATAGCCAAACTTGCCACCCGGTTTCGTTTTTGTAAAAAATTCAAAATTTCAGTCTGGTTTTCTTACATCAGCCTAACACGGCTTAGCAGCAAAAATACTCACACTTGACACCCTAGGGACCGTTTTGTGCCCCATTGAAACCCATTATAAACGCTATTTTTCACGGCAAAAAAATTACGGTCAAATCGATCGTGATAGGTAATGCTTCCGTTTCCGTTTGCAGTAGTGGCCTTAGAGTTGTAATTTTTTTATTTGTCCACCGGGTGGCGCCCTTGCTCCACATTTGACCCCGGGCTGGAAAACAGCGGGCTGCTTAAACAGACCTGCGGGAAACGAAGCCTCATTTCCGGCGTGCAGCAGCGGCTTCGCCCGCTGATCGGGCGGGACCATTTCCGGCCCCTAGGACCGTTTGAGGGTGCATTTTTTTTTAATCAACAGGAAATGACGTATTTGTTGTGACGTGGTATCGGACGTGTGCGCTGGAAAAAGGAGTCCGATGCAACATGCCCCGTTCATCGTCGCGAGTTAACCCGGGAGGATGCACTGATTTCGGCCTAGAGGAGGAGCATTTGCCGCCTGGAGACCATTTTCTGGTCCTGAAAAAAAAAAAAAAGGCGATCGAAATGAAGGTTGGTGCCAATCTTTAGTCCATCTAAAGGCCTATAATAACAATCAAATATTACTTCAAATGTTTGTTTTTTTTAATATTTCGTTTTGTTTTGGGGGGCTAAAAAAAACGGTGCGCTCATGTAATTAAACTGCGATTAAAAGGGTTAAAACCCCCGAAATATAATTAAAACTTTACATGAATATTTCAGGGAGAAGTAGTTTTAAAAGACTGGCTAATTTAAAGTGGAAAAAAATATGAATATATAATCTTTTTATAGCATTTTTCGGGCGTGGCAGAAAACGGTCCCCAGGGTGATGAACGTAAGTTTTTTAAAGTATGACGTGAGGGTTAAATCATCCATCCATCTTCTTAAGACACTTGACCACTTTATTCCTACATCCCATCAGAAAATTAAGCTCATTGGAACAAGTTAATTTGAAAACCACTGACATTTTTCAGGAATTTGATTTGAATGGCTGCCACTAAACTCAAAATGAATACAAGCATCTCCCCATCCTCCTCATGATCCAAACGCTTGACATAACCAATGAGAGTGAAGGAAAGAGAAAAACAATTTGTTGTAAGGGACAAAAGTTTATTGTAACCCTACAAAAGACACAGGGTGAGAGAAAAAAACAAAACCGAAACAAAATAAATGAAATCAAACCAAAAGAAAAGCTTCTCGTTCTCATACAAGTGTCAGAACTATCCATCATACACGGACCACAGTTTAATGATTCTGATTTTTAATATAACATTTGTCGTAATGCGTTGTGTACATACAAAATATAGCAAACTAAATAAGGCAAATAAATAGAGGTACAATTTACAGGAAAATGGAACATTCCTCATGTTTTCATCTTTTTTTTAATCTTAACTCAAACATCAACAAACGTGTACAAAATGCTTTTTTTTTATTTCTCCAACTGTATATCTTTCAGGTGGAGGGTACGTTTTTCTTTTTCTTCCAAACATGAAAATACTGACTCCTCACAATTATACAAGCTCGAAGAACGGGTGCAACTTTTCTCAGGCAGTACAGGCTGTGGTTTAACAGGTGTGTTTCAGTTTGCAAGCAGTTTTCTACGAAAGGAGAAACAATTCACACTCTGTGCACCCATCTTTAGGCATGCAGCTCAACACCATGTAATGACAGAAATGTGGTATTGACATAAAATACCCCACCCACAACCGCCCCCCAATCCCTCTTTTTAATTTTTTTTCTCCAGACTCACCAAACCAGGAGACAGGACCTGCTCTGTACCACAGTCGCCTCTTAGTTTCCCCACAAATCCCATCTCTGCCATTCAACAGACTCTTAAAGTGTTCCAAGCGGCCCAGCCAGATACTCAGCCTCACTTTCCTCCCTTTCCTATAAACACCATCTTTAATTTCTTCTTCTTTTAAATTTTTTTTTTTTATTTTGCACCACTCTTTCGTTGCACCCTTCTAGTTTCTTGAGGGACCTCAGCCCTCGCTGCAAATGGAAATGTCCCATCAACAAAGTGCATTGAAACAAGCTACTTATTTCCATCTTTACACTCAAAAAAAAAAAAAAAAGAAATCAAAAATCATCAGCCAGTCAATGGCCAAATAGACATCCAACCATGTAGCAACACAAAGGTTTTAATACTGACAATACCCCTCAGGAAATAGTCTGCACTACAACACGGGTTAAAGCTCTGAATGAAGGGTTTAAAGAATCTGATGAAGTATAACTCAAAAAGGATCAGAGGCTAGAAAACAAAAGGACTAAAATATACACAAGATGCTGGTTTATTGAGACAAAATCAAGTAATATCCTCTTTTAAAATTTTAAAAGTGTCTGAAAGTTTTAAGTGATTTTGGTTCACTGGTTAATCTCTGGGATACAATTTCTGTCTCACGTTATGTTTTTTTTAACCTCACAGTAGCTTCTCTCTGCTTCAGAGGGGAAATGAAGACAATGAACTAAAAGTGTGGAAGAACTCATATAAAAGGAAGTGAGTGAGTTTAGCTGTGCACAGGTAACACATAACCCCAAACCTTTCTGAGGAAACATTTAAGTGCACCTGCTGAAGTTATTTGGGAGATACTGGGTAGAGCTGTTTTTGACAGGTTGTGAGGTCAGTGAAGTGCACTATAATCGGCCACAAGATGGCGCCATATCCCCACCAAATTCTGTAAGTTTGCTTTGGAAGCCACAAATACAAACGTGAAAACAGGATCAGAGGCACTTAAAACTGAACGTTTACACAACGAAGAACAGAAAAACTCCAGAAAGGACAAACTGGGGAAGTCGCTGTTAGAAATACAAACATGGTGGGTCGAGACCTCTCTTCTGACTCTGAATGAATGTGATGGTTAACATGTAAATGTATGCTTGATGTTGACTTTACACCCCACGATTAGAGCCGTCTTTGTGTGAACACATTCTGCAGCGAAGCTGAAGCCAAAACCAAACCAACGCAGTGCCCAAAACTGCAATTCCTTTAATGACCACTGGAGGCTTGCTCCAAAAGTGAGTCAATCTCCATAAAACTCCCATGTTAAAATGACCAGCTTAAAGCAAAAATAAACATAGTTTTGGTCTTTTTAGCCACTTTCCTACTTTATAACAATTTTGTTTGTGTAACTCCCCCATTTAAACATTATTAAAGTTAAACATATAATTATTATCAGGTCCGTGGCCTCTTTTACTGACAGATATCTGGCAGGCTTCATCTCCGGAAACTGGAGACATTGATTGGTGTCTGGTTAATTGCATACAGACTATCTGTGCTCCAGTTTTCACAACTAGTTAAATTCTAGTACTTCATCTGTATGTTACTTAGCAGACACAGATAACTGCTAATTAAAGCAAATGTTAGCTAAAAAATTAGCACTCCACCCTCTCATCCAAATATGGTCACTTCTGGTCCAAAAAATAAAAAACAAAACAAAAAAACCCTTAAAAGAACAAAACAAAATGAAAAACAAAAAACAAGCAAAAGAACAAGATGGCTTTATAATGGGACTTCAAAAACCAATGAGTGACATCATAGATGCTACATCCATCTTTTAATACAGTCTATGTGCACTGCTATATATATTTTTTTGTTTTCAAAAAGAATCAGATGTTAATACTGATTACACTACAGCCTCACTCCTACTGCTCTAAATACTTCAAATACCTTATAAAAAGGAGGTTGGCTTCCCTTTGTGGGCCTGATTTGACTGACTTGATTGACAAGCTGGAGAAAAAGATGAAAGTACAAATTCTTTTCTATGACATGCTCTGATGTTTTTTTCCTGTGTGTGTCCCACCTACCTTCTTTAAGTGTTTTGTTATACCCTGACATGACAATGAGAGATTCATCACATGGTGCGGTGTGACTCTACCACGGAAAAAGCTGAAAATTAAAAAAAGAAAGCAGAGAGATACTGAATAGAGTGAGAATTTAACCTTACTGCAGTAAAGGAACTGCAGCTTGTGCCTTTAAATGAATTTCATGGCATTCCTTCATTATGTTAGTTACAGATAATCTGACAACATACAGGACGCTGTCATTGGCTTGTGGACTTCTGAGTGTAAAGTTTACAAAAAAGCTGCAGTGCAAACAAGACGTACAGATGTGAAAAGTGTGAGCGATTACCTCTTTTTTTTTTCCTTTTTTTACATAAAGCGCAAAATGTATAGAAATTCACTTCAACGCCAACTTGCAACACCAACAAATAATGCATTGCGTGTACAAAAATCCCAAAACATAAAAAAAGACCTCTTTGCAATTAGCTTGTCTGCATCTAAATATAAATATATATCAATGCCTAATTGCAGTATGTTTTGTATTAATACATTTACATTAGTTTTCTCTTTCCTTTGGCACTGTTAATGCCAGAACGATGTTGGTCAGAGTGAAGGTGAGGCCTGACCCATGTGGCACAGTCATGTTTTAAATCAGGTGGATCAGGCTGAGAAGTTTCCTTGAGAAGAGCTGAGCACATCGGGATAGACACGTCCTTCCCAGAGAATGTTGGTATGAATCTGGATCCTTCTTCACTCTTTCAGAAGCCTACAAATCATTCTGGGACGTGTCGACTCCTTGACTTTCTGTGGTTGAGAAGTCTCTTTTCTGGGGAACACCTGATGGTCGAGGTTATTGTTTAGTTCCCTTCAGCTTCTTTTTTCCCCAAATCTGCCTGGAGACGCTTCATAGTCCTTTTACCAATCCTTTGTCTTTGCCTCGTGACTATATACAGTGTGACTGTCCGATCCCAATGTCCTGTGTGCTTTAAAGCCCAGTAGTTAAATGACAGAGCTTTTTCAGCACCGGAGAGCTTGCAGAGGATGTGTGAATGGGGGAGAAAAGTGAAAAAGACTGGGGTGATAGACAGTGAGAGCCTTGAGCACAGTGTTAAAGGATATGGTCAAATGACATGGGCTAATGTGTCACAGTGGTGTGTCCACTTGTCCATCCTGGTAACATCCAGAACAGACGGAGTGGAAATAGCTTTACAAGACCAATCAGAGGAGAGCGCTGCATCCTTCAACACGGCTCGGCCGTTCTTGCAAGTCCAATCCAGCTGTTATTTACATCCTCTCCAATGTCAGCGGTCACTGTCCCACAACCTGGACTAAAGGTGTTAAAAGCTCAACGCAATGGCAGATTTAAGGTGGGGTTTTTTTATTCCTGTTCCCCGACCTAGTAGTTAACCTTGGTGACGGTTCTTTCCCGGCCGCCACCCTCCGCCAGCTGATTGACAGAGCGTTTGCGATTTCGCTTGAACTTGTTCAGGTCTTTGTCGAAGACCTCGCCGGAGCGCAAAGCTGAAACCAGGTCGTCAAACTCCCCGCCGACTTCTTCCGTGGTGCCGCTCTTTTTGGCCCGTCGTTCCCGCTCCCGTTGATCCTTAAGCTGGTTAGGAATAGAATACAGAGTTATTGGAAAAAAAAATATTAACTGTCATCACTGCCTCAGGTGTATTCTCTGCTTCTGTGTCTCACCATCGCCTCCATCCGGGCCCTCCGCTCCTCCTCATCCTTGCGTCGCTGCATGTTCTCGAGGTCCTGTCGTGCTTCGGTGAACGACTGCAAGAAGGTGTCGAAGATCCCGAAAAACTCATCCGGCTGCATTCTCCCTTCTTCCTCCCCAAAGTGCTTCAGAGATTTGGCAAACTGCACAAAGCACATATACCGTCATTAATAAACAATTTTAAACACATTGAAACCAAATGCGTCATTATACAGGCTGGACATGAGCATATGAGCCTGCTCTTCAAATTCATCTACTGCCATTCATGCTGGAAATTAACACACACACACACATACACGAGTAAGAAATGACTGCATGATTTGACCACCGTATGTCCACCCAGTTCTGTTCAAGCTGTTCGGTGCTCTGCGCCAGGACAAAGCCTGCAGCCAAACACGCTCTACATTCCCACACTGAGCTTTGTGCTGCAGTACTACAGACCACTACACGCACACACATACACACAGGCCCAGTCACAGTCCTAAAACACAACAAGATACAATCTGTACTGCGCAGAGGCCATGGTTTGAGGCAGATACTAGCAACACATCTGACCAGTTTTGCAAAATAATGTGCGATAGGTTATTTGTGGAAAAATTTGGATTTCATAAAGCGTAACTGTCACACATGTATTTGGTTTAAGACGATAAACAGGCCACACTGAAAGAGTGAAAGTGAGAGTCAGTATTCTTTAAAAGGGTAGCAGCTGTTCATTCTATCATCTGAAAGAAAAAAAAACCCCAAACATTTGGGCACTTTTATAAATTTTGCAAAAATAAAGTTTCAAAATACACTCAGGGTGAGGCTACATTCAAGCACAATCTGCAAAGCGCATTTGAAGCTGGTTTTTTTTGGCCATTTGGTTGGAACAGAACAAGCTGGGTAGTTATTCTTTATTTATCTCCATTGGGAAAATGTAAAACATCCCAAGTGTTAGGAGAAGCAAGTCCTCAAAAGCCACCTGGGGGCTTTTGAGGGTTCATTCTCCTGTGCCCAGGTCAAGGGCACGGGGGAATGAACCCAATGCATTTTTAACATCGGAGAAAAACATGATCTCCTGGAAAAACTCCAAACCCAAACCATGAGTATTTATCCATACTTTGACTTCCTAGATATCGCTAAAGGCACCATGGAAATCTCAGCTGAAGAAAATGCATGTGATTTCTCAAAATCCAGTTCAGCTTAGTTATTAGTGTACTCTCTCATTCGTTAATTAAATTTCAGTTGAACTTTATTTTATTTATACAGCACCAAACCATCTCATGGTGCTTTTTATTGTAAGTACTTGAATGGTGGGAAATGCGGGGAAAAAGAGAAGAGAAAACAAAAACAACAAAGAATGAAATCAAACTATGGAAGCAGGCAAATGTTGAAAATATATGCCATGCTGAAGACAAAGAGAATGAAAAGAGGAGAGTGTGCATCAAGAGGAGCATCCAATAGTCTGAGCCTATAGCAGCATAACTTAAGGATGGTTCAGGGTCATCTGATCCAGCTTCTAATAAAAGTTTCATCACTAAATTAAAGTTTCATCCTCATCACTGCTTTCATATTCATTTTTGTTTCACTCCTTCCTATTCTCACAGAGTCACATTTAAAGTCAAAATTCCCCAGCTTTTACGGTAAATAAAATATATCTCATCTCAGATCACTAACAAAGAATCTTCATATATTTACTCTTTTGGTTGATTTATTTCAATACAATAAACAATAAATGGTACATGTTAAACCCTTTAGGTAAAAACAGCCTCTGTTGTTCTCTTCTGCACTGTGCTATTATCCTCTGTCTCATCTTCAGGGAGAGTTCAGTGACAGTAAACATGACTCTAGTTTATATGAGGTTAGCATCATACTGTAAATGGTCCTCGTGTTGTGATAAAACCATCCTGTCATTATGGTACTAGTCTCCATGGCAACCCCACCGTCATCACTCTCTCTCTCCTAGTAATTATGTGTCTGGTCAAATCTGTTTCCTCTCGTCCCCTTGGGTCTGAGCTAAATGAGTAAACACACACGCGCGCGCGCATGCACACACACACACGTACTCCTGCACACACAATAAAATGAAGAATGTGAAGTTACAACACTGTGCAGCTCATTTCACACAACCACTAAAATAAACACAGGCAAGCTCTGTGAGAGAGCCAATTATCTCTTTGCATTCTCTGATTATTTATTGTGCCTTATTTTTATTAATAATAGATTTTAAATTACGACTTTAAAAAAATAAATAATAAAACTGTTTATTGTTCAAAAATACTCTATGAAAACCTATATGACTGATCTGTTTACACATTAGATAAATCATATTTTATCCAACATGAAAACCCTGTACGAGATGATCGGTCCTCCTTTGATGATCAGTGAGCAGCGGTGTGCTTTCATGCTTAGAAAAAGCACCGTAGATGTAATTTTTGCTTTGGAAGATGAGATGTTGATGGAGAAGAACAGAAGCAGTTGCTTTGTGTCTTTGTGGATCTAGAGCTAGGGTACCAGGGGAGAAATCATTGTGCTCTATGAGAAAGTTAGGTGAGACTGGGGTATGACATGTATAAGGACAAGTGTATGCTAGGAGTGACAGATGGGTTCAAAGTGGGAATGTGATTACATTGGGGATCTAAGCTCCTTCTTGTTTGCAACAGTGATGGACAGGTTGACAGATGATGTCGGGCAGAAGTCTCTGTAGACTCTGATGTTTGCAGATGACATTATGATCTCTAGTGAGAGTAGGGAGGAGAGTCTGGAGACCAGATTGGACAACATTAGAAATGAGCACATCAGAGAGATACCCTACCCTAAAGGTAGCAGCTGAAAGAAGCAGATGATACAGCTTCACAAAAAGTGATAAATGCTGCCAGTACTCAGCTTTTAGAGGCAATTTATGCACCTTAAAATTAATTAATTAATTACAAAAATAGTCAAAGGAAATCCTAGGGTAAGTACAGTTGCTGAATGGAGGCATTTATTACAGCATGACACACTAAAAGGCCCCAACTGACAGAGAGGAGGATGCACATGCACAGTCAGCCTCACCAAGTCATTTGTCTGGAGGCATTGGCTAATACGAACATGCTGCCAAGCAAGCTAAAGAGGCACTTAGAAAGTAAACATTACTTCTGAGAAAAACTCTGACTACTCAAAAGAGTGCTGGCTCTGACTCAAGCATCCTCCAATGCTTAAACATCAGATACTCCAAAATCCAAGTACTGATCAGCCACAACAACCTGCTGGCCTAAGATCATGTAGGCACCAAAACAGCTCAATGAAACCTAAAGGTTCCCAGTTTAAACTTGTAGCAAGACGATCAGTGTTACATCTTCTGGTGTATTTCCAGATGAGTAAAGGTTCTAGACAACTTTCATTCATTTTGGTATATATGCTTACAATCTGAGCAATGCTTCTGATTTTGAGTCTACCATATCTGCAACCAGTCAGACTCAAAATAATTTAGCAATTGTTTACTTCTTAAAATAGTCAGAGGCTCTAACAGAACTGCAAAGAGCAAAATATGTCTACTAGCTGGTAAGTTAAGCTTAAGCAGACCCTTTAACTTTAACAATAACAACGACAACAACAATAACGGTGGTTAACACTGTTGCCTCACAGCATGAAGGTCCTGAGTTCAATTCCATCATCAGGTCGGGGTCTTTCTGTGTGGAGTTTGTATGTTCTCCCCGTGCCTGGGTTCTCTCTGGGTACTCCGGCTTCCTCCCACAGTCTAAAGACATGCAGTTAGTGGGGATATGTTAATTTGAAACTCTGAATTGCCTGTGGGTGTGAATGTGAGCGCGAATAATTTGTCTGTGTCTATGTGTTAGCCCTGCGACAGACTGGCGACCTGTCCAGGGTGTACCCCTGCCTCTCGCCCTAAGACAGGTGGGATAGGTTACAGCCCCCCTGCGACCCTGAAAAGGATACGCGATAGAGGATTGATGGATGGATAATAATAATAATAATAATAATAATGACAACAACAACAACAACAGGCAAATGTGAAAAATGCTGTGATGGATTAATTTGATCATGTCTCTACAGGGTGGTCATTATGTGGATCTTTAAAGACTTAATAGACAGAGTTAATAAGTACCTGTAAGATGGCAAAACAGGCACTGTATTAAAACTACAGTTCAGAAAGCGTTGGAGAAGGTTTAGCAGCAGTATAAAGAAAAAACGTCATTTAAAACAAATGGACCCAGACATCCAGGGACTCTGGTTTGGTTGTATGAACAATGAAAGTGACTTGAAAAGCTCTGTTATGAAGGCAGATTGATGACCAGGAACAGTCTGCAATGTTCTTTTTGGTGGCCAAATTCACATTAGTTCTTGAACTTTTTCAACAGGCCACCTTTACCACTATTGCTCATAATTCTTTTAATCTTTTGATTTTTCATTCACTTGGCTTTCCTCTCTGACTTTTTTTTGACAAAACATGAAGCTTTGATTCTTAACTTATGGGTCTGAAAATGTAAGCCAGTGCTGAGTTTTTTAAACAAGCATTCTTTCTAACAGCCAGCAGGGGGTGTCTCGTCTGGTTGTAAAAATGTGATCGTGTAGAAGCCTTTAGGAAAATGTACCTTGTTCTGTAAGATCATTTAACAGTTAAAAAGGTCTCCACTGCTAGTTTCAAGTCTTACTAAACACAACATGATGTTTCTTTTGTAAATTAATGACCATATTAGAGTTAGAAAGAAGGGTGAAACGGGGTAAATATGCTTATCTTTATATAAAATCTTTGACTGTTAATATAAACCAATCCTGAATTTTTTGAAATAATTCCATTCCCTCCTCTTGAAACGTCTCTCTCTATAACTCACAAGAACAACCGTAATCCTTTCTAGTGATTTTTCCACTGTGTGTATCTCCATCGCTGACATGCATGCAGACATGCTTGTTGCCATGGATGCTGTGTGAGCCTCAGCAGGCTGCCTGCTCCATTTAGTCGTTTTCTACCTTGTTGAGGATGAAGTGTACGCCCACGCTTCCATCTTTTTATTCCTCTGGAAACTTAACAGGGCGTCAGAGGGCCTCGACAAGCACTGAATCAGTGTGTCAGACTCCCCACTTAACAACCACACAGGCACAGTCTGGGCTGGTGAACACAGGTCTTTTTGTTTTACAGCGGTGCCCAAATCCTCCCCTTCTCTTCCAGTGACATTCCAACTAGAACATTTTCCCTCCATTTTTTTTTTTTTTTTACTGACCTCCTCCTTCAACAAATAATTAAGCAAAGACGAGGCTCAACTTGAAACACACGTCCTCCTTTCAATTGGTTCATGGCATAGACTGTATGTAAAATATGCAAATGGACAATGTGATGCCACTTGTTGGCTTTTTGAAGACAATTTTGATGATAAAATGTGCTAATACTAAGATTCATAAGGTTTCAGTGTGCCAGAATCGACATGCTAAATGTGCAGCAGATCTCCCAAGGCCTGGAAATTAAATAACGCGTTCACATAAATCTTTTCAACACTTTGGGATTCTCAAAGTCCCACTGATATCTTCAACTTACATACCTCCTGCTATACATCAATACATGAGACAGCATGGTTCAAAGGGCATTTGTCCCAGTGGTAAAAAAGAAAAGTGTGTGGATTTAAAACACTAACATTCAGAGACAGACACAAAGAGAAGACGTGGGGGGAGTACGGGGTAATCTTTCAATGCTGGGTTTCCCCGACCTGCCTAAAGTCATCCCGCTGGACAAAGAGGGATGCTCAGAAGTTTCTTTTCCCCCCCATCAGTTTCTGTAATTTTCATCTTTCCTGCTATTCTGTCTTTCTGACATGAAAGCTTGGCAAGTTGCCTCGCCACCCACACGCTCATATGAACTTACACTTACAGTACGACCCAAATATGAGCGGTTAAATATTTGGTTACCTTGTCCTTGGCTTCACTCAGCTGGTCCTCCAGTTCAGAGAAGCTGAAGCCAGCCACCGTGATGAAGTCACCAATCACGGCCACAAACTTATCCCCTCGTTCCCTCGTCCTGCTCTGCTGGTAGTGCAGCTCCTGATGCGGGTAAAACGAGACGAGAGGCGTGTGATTGGTCGGTCTCTGAGGCTGAAGCATGCTTCATTACAATTAGTTTCACTTGAGCTTTCTTGGAACTCGGAGGAGCGTATTTGTGCTGTAGCGCTCGTGTTCGCGTGTGGCAGAAAACATGACATGTCGCTTTCTGTGTCGCAGAGCGTGGAACATTACTAGCATTTAAACACCTCGCCCTGCTGCCCATCTCCGCACTACTCGAAAACATAATTACAGACAGGAGAAGAACCGATGGGAGGGAGCGTGACACAAACGCACAACAACTTACCGCCTCCAGTGCCTTCAGTCCACTTCTGATACTATGCACTTCTTTTTCCAACTCTGACAAACTGCAGAAGAAGGAAAGACAAATATGAAGACAACATTTGTTAGCTGTTTATTTATGTGTGTCACAACTCACATTGTCTGTTGCTTTTTATCAAGAATTTCCTCAACATATTAAAAATCATAAACAATTTTACTCAAGTAACAGCTGACACGGTCCTACTGTAACCACATGCAGTCAGAGGGAGAAATGCTCTTTTCCCTCAAGTGAAATATTGCACACTTACTTGACTTTGGCAGCTTCTTGTACGCTGCCGAGGTCCTGCTGGATGTGAAGCGTGTCCGGGTAGTTCTTCTCAAAGATCATGATCAAGTAGTGCAACATGGTTATGTTCCTATCGAATAATAAATAAAAAGAAAAATAGAATCAAGCAAAACAGAATTAACCAAAGTAATTTATGGAAGGATAAGGAATAGCCTCCTTTATTTTTGCTCACTTTATTTAAAACACAGGTCTTTGCTATTATTTCCATACTAACTATAAGATACATCAACATATACAGAAATTGCACTGGCACAAGAGTTGCAGTACATGATATTTACTGATAGATGTGCTCAGTGAGTGCACCCGCTGAGCATGGCACAGTTCTGTGCATGCAACTGATGCAAGCAGTAGCTCTCTTGAGTTAGGATTTAGTATAACTTTGCACAATCAACATCAGTATCTGAGAGGTTTTTTTTACCATTTAAAGATAAGCAATTGCAACATGAACATGAGACAGAGCTGAGATACTTAATCCTAAGGCAAAGGTGTAAAGTAAACTAATAAAAGGAAACAAATGTACTTGTTTCAGTTGTATTAGGGCTTAAGGTTTGAATTATTAGGGCCGTGGGCTCTTTGACTGACAGGTAGATGGAAACACAGCCAGCTGTGGTTGCTAGCTGCCTGCTAGGATTCAGCTCAGCCTGTTAGATCATTGAACTAGATCTCGGGATCATGTTTGTGCTGCTGGTGTTCTTTAGATAATTTTTAATGCACCTACAACTTTTAATGCTTGCTGTGCGGGTAACTGTACTGACAGACCATCCAAGAAGTCTGTTGTCAGCTTTTAGAAAGTGAAATATTCTTGGATTTTATTCAGCATTTCTATCCGTTTTATGCACCCATAAGTCCTATAAATGCAACTTGCTAACCGAGATTGCTAAAACTGTCAACTAACCTATCCAAATAAACTAAAGCACTTATCCAAATGTAGTCACTCCAATAAACAAGCAGGCCCGCAGCACAAGTCAACACTTGTAACAAAGTGGATTAACTGAAGACAGCCCACCTGTCTATGCTGGACTTGGTGTCAGCGATCTTGTTGAGGCTGGAGATCTTAAACCCGAAGGCGTTGCCTCTCTGGCCTTTGTTCATGAAGTTGCCGAAGGCCAGCACCACCTCCAGGACCTGAGTCAAACGTTTGCTCCGGACCACCTCCTTGGACGCGTTCAGGATGGCTGTAGGAAAATGAAGAGGGAGAAAGAGAGAGAGAGAGAGGGTTGCAGCTGGAGACATCATTTAGCTGGTGACTGATATGTGTGCACTCTCAGCTTTTCATATTACATAACACTCTGGGCTTTCACCATCTCCTTCCATTCTGTTACTCTACTCAAACCCACAGACACGCATACAACCTAAAAATCACCATCCTTTCCTTCATTTCTAACATCCTTCATGATGAGTGATCAATATTTCCCAAAAAAACTGGGCAGCTCGGTGGGGAAACCCATCGAGTCCTTCCATCCATCCATAAAACAGCAGAGGGAGGGAATATTCCAAACATAACTCTGTAGTGTCAGCCACTTTCCTCCAGAGAGCTGCAAGGTCTGGCAAAGTGCAGGTGGTTCCCTGTCTCCACAGAGGAAACCTCAGTGTGAATGTGAAAATCATTAACAAGTTTCATCTTGTTATTGTTGCAGTTCTTTGTGCTGTGATGCAGCATGGGAATCAGTCTTCTGGCTCTGCTGTCAGGGTTCTGAAAGGCTTCTATTGAACCTGCTGGGTGGTCCAGGGAAATATAGACTCATGCAGAGTATATGACAAAGCAACATGAATAATAAAAGGGGATGAACACTTTATTACGGTCATCCACAAACTGTGGTTTGCAAATATTTTGGGATTCTGGAGGTCTGAGTGGATCCACCAACTCACAGGATGCCTGTACTTTATTTCCAGTCCATCGAGGGATCAGAAGCAGAGGCGCCGAATTCATTTTAGAAGAGGGGATCCAAAAAAAGCAAACAAATAAAGTCTGTATCCAGAGAGATCTGGACCGGAAGTGAAGCTGCTGTTTATGACTAAAAAGCATGTTTTACTACACCGGTGACATTTTTAGAATGTGACCAAAGTGGACATGACATGCAAAATGTCACTTAAGTAACAGTAACAGTGTTACACACGCGCTGTATGTGTGGTTAATAAAAGCATTTTGCCCGTATTCATTATGTGTGTTAATGCTACATAAAACACAATCTCTGCAAGCTGTGCAAGACATTAAAGACAGTTGACAATTGATTTTCACCACTAGGAGGATGAGGATTTTTTGTGCTTTTTGGCTCCTACTTCAATCACTGGTGATTAGCTGTAACATTTTACTTGTTCCCAGACAATCTGACAAATGTCTCACAGCACACACAAGCTGAACTACCAGTCAGCAAATAAAACGTTGCTCTCATAAGTGATGTGATGCTCATCAAAGGCCAGAAAAAACATTCCGGATTAGCAGAGCAGTGTCTTTAAAGTAGATCTGGCTCAAAGAGACTCAGTCACAACACACCCTGTGCATGCACGTGCATGCACACATGGCTATGAACCTCACTGGAAGCCTTTTCCCTCACTCTTTGAAGTTAGCTGCAGCATTTACAAGAGACGCTCTCCCCTCTTAACATAGGCCAGCTTTCCAAAACAGCCTCCCTGGTAACCTGAAAGCTGGCTTGATGGGGGAAAAAAACCCATACATAGTTGACCGTCCTCTCGCATCATGCACACGCACACACAAATTTAACTCAAAGGTAGGATTGTGAAAAAGCTTTGGTCTTGGTGTTCGCGGCTGATGACATTTCTAGTGTGGGAAACGTTGTTTTGTTTCTGGGTGTGTAACTGTGTGCCCTAAAAAGAAAATAAGTGCTCGAAAATGTAATCTTCTTTTCCATTTTTCTGTCAAACTGCGTCAAAAGACTGTTTGACGACAGTTCTGATGCATGAATCGAATCTAAGGTCAACTAATATTTCTGGCTTTCTAAGGAAAAGCTGCCATTATGCAATATTTTATGACTGTCTCCACCCCATCTGAAGCAATCAGCTGCAAGCTCCATTCTTGCTCAACATAATCTGTAAAAATAGGTCACAAATACACAACTCCATTTTATGGCAACTGTGTGTGTTTTTGTTTTTCCTCTCATTACTCAGCAGCAGCACTGAGGGGCACTGGCATTACAGTTCTGTTTTAAAAGCCAAATAATCTAGTTAATTTTTCACTGTTTGCTTTTCACTGTTCATATAATTAAACATTTTTTTAACCATATTTCTCTTTTCCTTTAGCTGCCACAAAATTTAAATCCCTGCTGGATTTGGTTTCCTCACATCAGCGCACATGTGCAGCTATGGTGCAGAGAGAAGTAGCAAGAAAAGCCTTGATGAAAACATGAAGCAAAATTTTCATGCACATAGAAAGCCAATGCAATGACCGGGCATTGGCACAAGTTTGAGCAGGGCAACACAAATGGAGGTGAATTCCCGTTTGCACGAGTGAAACTGTCACTGATGTGTTTTATACAAAAATGGGGATCCAAGAAACAAAGTTCATGTTTACATAACCTTACAGTGGCCTGTAAGGTTATGTTTGTTCTTACCTTCAACCTTGGGCTTTGTTTCAGCAAGACGCTCTGCAAACTTCTTCTTAAAGAACAGAGCCTGCAGTCTCTGCTGGTAATGGTCAATTCTGTTGAGGAGAAAAGAGTGACAGAGGGGGGAAATGGGGGGAGGTGAGTTACATCTGTCTCCAGGGGAGTCCAAGTTCAAAGCTAGAAGAGACTCAACTGTGCAAAACTCCCTCTCTCAGTTTTCACTGCATTATCATCCAATAAGCGCCTATCAAAATGGAGAGTTGACAAATGGATTTGTTAAACTTGCTCAAAAGTTCACCAAAGGAGGGGGTGGGGGGGATTTCAAAGAGGGACTCAGGATATTAAATTGCAAAAAAAAGGAACTAACTAATTCCCAGATGTGTTCCTCAGACCAGCGGATATGTGGTCAAAAGGGTAGTAGCAGAGGAAACAAAGCAGAAAGGTGATATTTCATTAAAAGGAAACAAATAGATTTGTCTGTCAGGAAAAAACGAGTTCTGAGAACTAGAACAGCATCCAGGAAAAAGGCATTGATTTAGGCATTGGTGTTACTACAGTTGTCAAAACAAGACTAGTTTCTTCAGCTAAAAAAAAAGAATCACACCCAAGCTTGAGGCTTGTTTGGGATTCCACCCTTGTCTCCGTGCATTGAAAGCTATCAATTTAGCACCCATTCCCTGACTGGATGATCTTTTCTTTTTGCATTAAATCTGTTGCAGCTTCTTAGAAATTAAGTTCCTTTAAAATTAGTAAATTAAAACTGCAGTGAAACATATGAATTATGCGCCTAACCTAGCATGGATGTTGTTACCTGAAGCTGAGTATCACACTATGTTTACCTGCTCATCTCAAAGAGGAAGCGATCAGCTCGGGCCATTCTCTCCAGCTCATGTTTGTGCTCCTCCAACAGGTCGATATCACTTTTCTCTGGGACAAACTTCAAAAGCTAGAAAGACAACAAGAATCCAAAAGTTCACGCAGAAGACTGTTGGCAGCATTTTAAACGACAGAATCGGGTCTGTTTTAATGCCGTGGAGCAACAATATTTAACAACAGATTGTAGCTTTGTGCCTTGTGTACAAAGATTTCACAGGCTGCT
This sequence comes from Maylandia zebra, assembly GCF_041146795.1. NCBI lineage: Eukaryota > Metazoa > Chordata > Actinopteri > Cichliformes > Cichlidae > Maylandia > Maylandia zebra. Next base: position 17,353,578 of record NC_135185.1, read on the forward strand.
CTTAATCTAATCATGAAATTAGCAACTGCAGATAATCTGCAAATTCTTCTTTATTTTACATTTAGACACATTATTGTTAAACTCCATGCAGTGAACAACGTCTCATTTTTTTACTTCTACTCTTTGCGAAATGTTTCACCTTGTTATTTTACTTTACAATAATGCACCAATCCCAACTAAATATATTATTAAGATTTACTAACTATTGCATTCTGCTTTTATTCACTTTTTTTTTTTTTTTTTTACATTGCCTCAGACTTTGAAGCTTGATTATCATCAATAATTACATTTTCTTCCCATAATAAAGCAAGTATAGGGACATTGTTTTGACCCAACCAGTCGCAAAAAACCTGAAAAGCTTATTTTCACTGGACCATACCTGCTCCAGCATATCTTTAGCAAGCTCTTCTCTCTCATCCATCTCCAGGATTGCCCTCTTGATTTCTTCATTGCTCATTTTTAATCTAAAGGGTAAAAAAAACAACAACTTTATTACAGTAAAAGAACTACTAGTGGACTAGCTCATTGCTCATAATACCAGCCTGGACCAGTGACAAACCCCGGGAACACTGCCAGCTGTTTTCAGTGCATCTGATCACTGAGCCGGGTTGCAATCAATAACAGCATTGTTAGTCTGTGCAGCAAACCCCTTATTGACCAACTGCTGACCCCATTTGGGTCTAGTCTGTAGCCCAGGGTCATTTGCTATTGACTCGAAAAGGAGTTCAGGGACCACGCTGATGTTTTGTCAGACACACAAAGAGCTCAGAAAGCATATGTATTGATCTGTAGAGGGGGGTAGAGCTTAAATTCTCAAAAGGGCTTCGGACCAGCGCTATTAGGAGACAGACAAATAGGAGCCATATTGCCAAGTGGATCTTAAATGATGACAATTGATTCGGGTACAGATGCAGAGGGATTCAAAAGCCCTTGGGTGGGGGACTAGGGTTGAATAAATGCGAGTTAATATAATGTAAGCGACTCAATGTAGAGTCTGCTTGTAGCTGAATGTGTAATAATAGACTGGATTTTCACAGTAGAAATCAGAACATTACTTTCCAAGATGTTGCTTTAGCTATATAATGCTTTCAGATAAAGATGTATGGATTGAGTTACACTCACAGATGGCCTAGGTGTCCATTAAAAACACATTTCTGGCTCTAGATGCATGAGGCCATCATTCCAAGCAGCTCCCACACAGAGTTAGTGCTCTAACCCCTGACCTAATGTTACTTATTTATCAGTGGTCTGCACTGAGGCCATTTCTTCAGCACTATAAAACTAATTAGCAGATAATTACTGTGGCTGAGTGAGCTCGAACCACTGCAAATACAACAAAGCAAAAACATAAAATAAAATAAAATAAAAACAACAAACATGCTGCAAGTAGTCCAGGGAAAAAAAAGCTGGGAAAGTCTTGGAAACAGTCATGTTGGACCTAAGCTGAAGGAATTAGCTGGAAAAGATAGGTTTCCAGAGAAGATCTGAATATGAGTAAAAAGAAAAGATTAAAAAGGCCTGAGTGAAAAGGTCCGGTTAGAGTTACACTAGGCATGAATCTAGAAATCAGGACTAAAAAGCTACTGGTTTAATGACCTAAGCGAACCAGGCTTAAGAGTGTTCCAGGTCTGAGAAATAACCTGAGGCTATATGTTTCACTTGTTTATAATATTTTAAATATTTTTTTATAAAATTATTGCTTAATTTAATGAGGAGGTATCCAATATAACACTGTCACCATAGGCAAAAATATTCCTACATTTACTTCTCAACTATCAGGAAATAAGCCTGCACACTTCAAAATAAAACCAATAATCTCTCCAGACTGTAGTGGAGACTGGATGTAATAAAAGCATGAAAGACCTTCTCAAGCTCGTTAAAATAAAGAAAGAAATAAAAGCAGTCTCATTGAAGAAAATAATCAAATATGAAGCCAACATTCTTCATATGAGATTTGCATGCTGAGAAGAGTCCGGTGTCAGCGATACATGTATATGTGAGAGGACAAACAAACCTTTAGCTTTGAAATAACCGGATCTATAAGTCTAATTCAAGAGAAAAATAAAAAAAATAAAGCCGGACTTTTTTAGCATAACAGTTACAATTTGTTACAGCATTTACAGAAGACTGACATGTATGTCATACGTTAGTGTAATCTGTATAAGAGTAACTCAAAAGGCAGCCTTGCAAGTTGCAGCGCATCGAGATCTCACAGCAGATGCTAATCAGCTGCTTACTGATGATGCGATACACTATGATTAATCATTCAAGCCGAAGCCCCTTACTTTGAAAGCAGGATGACACAATTCTGTGCACGTCTGCCATCAATGACTGACAGCTCTTTGACCTTCCGCGTGCTGACGTATATGTCATCCATCGAGCCAGTCTCTTTCTGCAGAAAGACAGAAAAACAGATTACGTTTTGCTCGCATAAAATGCAAAGCGTGCACACTGTAACGTCTTTTCCTCGCATCTGCATGACATCTTTAGCTGGTTGAGAGACGACCCCTTCTGAGCGTTTAACAATGTGATAATTTAGAACAGATTCACGAAACTCTGCTTTAAACTACCAAAGACAGTTTGTTGCAGTTGTTTAATCATTTATCAAACTCAGACTAAAAGGCTGCACTCTGGCCAAACACTTTAGTCATTCCCCCGACCTGTTTTTGCAGTTTTCTGAGGCCATAACGCACATCTCATTAAACATTATAAACTCCTTGACTCAGGATGGGAAGGGGCATGAAAACATGTGACAGAAGCTGTGGAACAAAAAAAGAAATAAACTCTACAGCAGGTCTTGGGCGAGGACATTTTTTTGGTGAGTCACCATTGCAAATCCAATGCAGGCAAACCTATAAACTTTGCAGAGCAACAGGAAACATGGCTGATAGCTTGATGTAAGCCAGTCAGATATTTCTGTAAGCTCTGCACAAATGTAGTATTAAAATGCACCAGGGGAAAGAACACATGTCTGAGAGGACTGCATGTTAAACGCATTCTATTTATGGTCCGATCTGCTTTCCTCCCTGCCAGAAAATGTTCTTCCTGAGGTCGTTGAGTATGACATTTGTAAAACAGATGTGGCTTGTAAAGAAAGTGTCGTTTTTCCATGCCCGTGCTGACCCAAGGTGCCTGGCAGCCAACTGAGGTTGGCACCGGGTTAGGGGGACAACTCCCATTCACTGAAAACTGCCAAAGCCCTCTCTGCACAAGCGGTGAAAGCTATTGTGCCAACTTAACCAAGTGTAACTGGAGACTTTATCTTTTCTAACAGCTATGAAGTAACAGTGATGGAAATGTGGCGTTTACAATTGCATATTCAGGCTTTTTCCAGCTGAGATTATAATGAATAATTAAAGAAATTAAAGATGATTATTGTAATTATGGTAATCAACACAATAACAAAAAGGCAAGATAAGGAGTAATAAGGCAGTGATGATTGGGATTAATGTGGACCCTCTACTCATTTGTATTGGCACCATTATATTATCCAGTGATGAAAATCATATCTTTAACACTGGAGAATTATTAACCTTAGTTTAAAGCAGTGGAAAATAATCTGATTTATGAAGCGTGTATGACATAAGATAGTTTGCTGGAAGTTTTCTGCACTTCTAGAGAGATGCCAGGAGAAACCTGAGACCAACTGGCTTCAAAATAAAAAAATAAAAAAAATAAAAAAAAGACCACTTTTAGTTAATTTTTCTGAGGATTTTTTTCCCCCCCCAAATTCTCCACCGTGCTCACTGGTTAATGTTGTTGCTAAATTTGGTTTTACTCCACTCACCGAGACTCTTTTGGTGAAGAAAGCTTTGGCTGGAAATGGTGCTAACAAGGGCAGTGAGATTGAACGGAAACTGCAAAACCATGGGCCATAAAACCAAAACAATTATCTTAAAGAAACCGTAAGCCTGTTTCAGCAAAAACAAAACACAAAATCAATAGGTTTTTATACTAGGTGACCACTTTGGTGCCTAAACTGACCAAACAGAGAATGGGAAAAAAGTAATTAAGATAAGATCTCGAATGGCACACAAACTTGTGTTTCCTGGTTAAAAGTCATTTATCTGATTTGGACCAACACCACGCCCTCTGCCTCTCTTTACTGCCTTTGTAGTACTAGAGCCTAGAATTAAGCTGAAAACAAAGCCAACACAAAAAATTGCAGTTCCGCTAGTGGCCTCTAGTGGCCACTAGTGATCGCTAGCTCCCACAGTGTGTCAAACCGCAAAAACTTGCATGTTAAACCATTTAAGTTTACAGCAAACATAAACATGTGTACAGCTTGGTAAAAAAAATGGTTCATAAAAATTTTACAGTGCCTAATTTCTTTTCTTTTTTTAATAACTTCTCCACCTGGATATTGGCGGCTTTGTTAGAGAGGTATATGCCCACATAGGTAATGGATGCTTGTAGCTGTCTTGCTACACTATGTTTGTGAAATTGGTGCCTTCTGGATAATTACTAATATAAATATCTAGGAATTAATATGATTGTTGGATGTGCAATTGTATGGACCATACAGCAGTTCTGGTTGGTTTTAATGTTTCCTTAGTCTGTTAGCAAAATTAGCAGATATGTGGGTCTGTCTATTGCAAACAAGCTAGCTCGCATTTGCTGCTAACATATTAGTCCACTGTCATCTAAATATAGTAACTTCTGGCTCCAAAAAGCCAGCATGGTGGTAATGGTAATGCTAATCTTACAGCTTTACAATGTCCCCAAAGCCAAAAGGTGATATCACTATGGCCACATCCATCTTTGATATACAGTCTGTGGTTTTTGCATATCAACTCCACACAATGCTAGAGAGATATTTGATTTGACTGATGTTTTTGTTCTAACATATTTAGGTATAATAATGTTGAGAAACGTTCAGGGCTGCAGTGCATGTGTTCTGTCGTTAAGCTATGAGAATGCTTTGGCATTAGGAAACTGCACAGGATAATTTTATGTCATAACTTTTACACTGTATGACTTATCATTAATATTCAAAATCTTGATGCTAAAGTATGCCGATCAAAGTTCATACATTCAAACCCATTCATTACACTATTCTAGCTGGCTGGCTGCTTCTTTGTTGCAGAAGAGAAAATAACAGAGAAATAAAGATGGTTGAGAAGCTAGAGGATTTAAACTCACCTGTTTGAAGGATTGGTTAGTGAGCAGGTCCTGCCCAGGCAGTCGAAGAGTGCAGAAAGACACAAAAAAAAAATTGAAAACACATGCAAAGATTAGCACATCAAGCAGAAAAAAGGTGGTGGCTAGAGCAAAGAAATATAACTACGCACACTACAAGCTGAAGCTGGGAAGCCCTCTGTGAGAAAAATCATCTACCGTCCGAGTCATCAGGGGCTCATGAATCTAAACCTCTCTGTACTGCATAAATTTGGTTTCTGTCTTCTCAAAGAGGTCATGATTGTTATAATGAATTCTTTTGATTGCATCTACATCTGCCTTGACGTGGAAAAACACAACCATGAAAAATGACTGCGGTAACTAATCCTACCGAGGGCAAATGTAAACAAAAGCCCATTTTTAAAGTAGAAGGACCAGTGACAAGCTTAAAATAAGTAATTATGCCATGAATAAACATTGCAATACTGTCCAGCTGAATCAAATCTAGCCAAATGGAATCGAGTTGTCAAAGCCAGGAAGATGTTGGGTTTTATGTGGCTACATCCATAGAGATCTGAATTTAACCGTTGGCCTGTGCCAATAAAAACCTGCTCTGTATAAATAAATACCCACAGTAAATCACTGTCAGAAACAACCTCAAGTGACCCATTCCTCTTTAATAAAAGCCTGCAAAGAGAGGATGGGCTTAAGGCTGTCAGAAGGCTTTTAAGCGACACTGTAAAATACATTACAAAGGAATTCAACAATTTTAATGCTTCAAAAGAGACTTTGCATTGAGCCAACTAATTAGAGCAAATTAACATTCCACTTAAACATATTTAAATCTGTGTAATATATCAGTTGGTGTAATTCCACCCAGTATTACCACATGACAAGTGGTGTGCAATTAGTTTGTGGCACAGAGGGGTGTAATTGCGCCGCACTGTATGGTGTTGCCACCAAGACAATTATCCTATTAGTTAGTGCCATGATTTAGTGAATGCCCTCTTTATTTTAGCTTTGGTAAAAAGTTTCCTGTATCGTGACTCCTCGTGACTTCAGCGGTTTCCTACATGTCGCCCTGATTCATGAGCCCATGAAGAACCAGTCAAGGTCTCACACAAATGCTCTGCAGACACTAGTGCAAAGCAGCAGCTCTGTGGCATCTCTACAATAAGGCATTCAGCAGTGAACAGCTGCTCATGTTAGCCCGGAGCTGGACCTTGGCGCTCTCAAGAGTTCCTTTTTACACAACCCACCCTTTAGCCTGTCACACACACTTTCAGTAATACACACAGTTCAAGAATCTAGGCCAATATGGTACTCCACACACACAAAACAATTGCTTATACGCACACACTCTCACACTCACTTCCAAGTCATAAAACTACAAGCCACTTCCAAACAAATCCAAACCTGTTGTCTCTGATATGCTGAAAACATCTTCTCTATGTCTTTCAGGTCGAGGATCTTGAAAGCTCTCAGATCATCAATGTCGCTCCAGATGGTGCCATTGACCATGTTCTAAAAACAGGGTGGAGTGACATAAGAGGTTCATGCATATACACTGATTCATTCACAACTGCTCATTTTAAAACTGTTACAGTTCAAAATATGAGGTCAGCATATGTACAAACAAAATTTTCAGGCTTCAGACTGCTCTAAACACTCCACTTCAGGATGTTTTTTCATCCTCTCCTCTGTGGGATGTCACAGAGTGGGGACATCCTTACATGGTTGCTGAGGCAGACAGCTTAGACTGTGAGCACAGAAGCTGAGTGAAGTGGTAGATGGGACCTAGAATATGATGAACTGAAGGTGAACTGAAATGAAGATGCAGTGTTACATAAAAAAGGAGAAAAGAAAACCTCTGAGGCTGAAAAAGCAAATGTAGAAGTTCCAAAAAATACATTTCCACAAAGCAGATATGCAAGTTACCAGAACGCCAAAGTTGAGCCTTCAAAATGAGACTCCATCTTTCCATCTTTTATATACAGTCTATGCCCAGAAGAGTCCAAAAATGATAATGTAGACAGCGAAAGCAGAATACGTCCACTTTAAGTGCTGATTTGAGTTTTATTATAATTCATATCCACTTCATATTTATTTTTGCTATTTCAGAGTAGTAGAAGTAATACTAGAAGTACTAAAGAGGAAAATTTTCTTATTTTGACAACAATATACAAACATATATATGTCAGAAAATTAATGGCCGGGCATGTTCACCTTTTATACACAAACGATAGTTCAACCCTTTTATGTAATTTTGGGAAAACCATGGCTTGAATGACCCCCACCCTTTAGTTTAACAATGCAGTTTTCCATGTTCACTCACCTCTCCTAGTTTGGCCCAGTTGAAGGACTTCAAAGGATGTGAAGGCTGAGGGATGGACTTGGAGTGCATGCTGCTCATCGAGTTAAACGATGAGGGAATGGGAGGAGGCGGAGCTCCAAAAATAGGTGGGGCTCCTGGTGGAGGAGGTGGTGCCCCAGGTGGAGGAGGTGGAGGTGGGGGAGGCGGGCAACTGAATGGTAGAGGAGGTGGGGGTGGAGGAAAGCCGCATGTCATAGGTAGTGGAGGCGGAGGCATAGGGCCGCCAGGAGGAGGAGGGGGAGGTGGGAAGGATACATTTCCGCCCTGCTGGAGGTCAAATGAAAGATCAGTTACTAAATAAACCGTAAAAAAGGGATTACAAATTACTTTAAATTGATGAATAAATTAAACATTAAACATTAGCAGCTCACAGCGATGTCACTGATGCGCGACGACAGGTCTAGCACTTGTTCCCGGGCCGAGCGCAGCTCCACACCTTCACGCTGTAGTTTATCCTTCATCTTGTTCAAAGTCTTCATCATGTCCTCTTTTTCCTGCGTTTTGGTCTCACACTCCCGCTCTTTCCGCTCCAGTTTAGCTAGCAGCTCTGCATGCTCTAAAATCAAACAGTGGTGGAGCAATGGGTTGGCACGGTGTTAGCAGATTTGGATAACAGTGAATACAGGCAAGAAGAAAGATAAAACCATGATGGATTCTGGTGAACTTTAGCTTTACCTTTTCTGAATTTCTCTGCTTGTTCTCGCCATTGTTTCACCTCATTTTCATTGACCAACCTGTGAGGCAGACAGACAAGAATAAGCACAGAGAAAGTGGACACTGGTCTGCAAAGAATTCTTGCATATAAGAGGAAACTTCAGTCCAAACATGTCAATACAGGACATTTGAGAAACCCATTGATCAGGGTTACTTCTGCTTTACTTCATCTTTGCGAGAGGGATTGAGATTTATTTCCTGCATTGACCGGTTTGTTGCGGTTTCCTCTTTTAAGCATCGTTATACAGCATTAGTGCTCAAATAAAACCTGTCAGTTATCTGTTATGAGTTCTAACTCCTGGTTCTTGGCTCAGATTGAGGTTATGTTTAGTTTTAAAATTAAGGTTAAGGAGGTAAGGAATGCGCATTGCCGATTATTGTACATGTAAACAAAAAACACAAATATGAGATATAAGTGTAAGTTAATAAATATATTGTATTTAGTGGGATTTTTTTTTAATTGTAGGAGAAATAGTGGAAAGTGAAACCTTGAGCTCCACTGGTAGCTTTGGCTAGAGTTGAGAGAAAAACATGTTGCATCATCACTACTCACAGAAAAGCTGTTCTTAACAAGGAGCCTAAATACATAAAATATTAGACAATCAATGCACCAAAAATAGGATTGTAATAATAAATAATATAATTAAAAACATAATTATTTTTTAAAAGAAGAAATTTATTTTTCCATTAATTGCTGTGTTTTGATTTATTTGCGTGAATTTATCAGTTTACCCACTTAAATTTTGTTTTTTGTTTTTTTAAACTTAACTTGTTAAATAATACATTAAGAAAATAGATGTAACTATGATTATATTAAAATACAATAGTTACAATAATTAAAATATTGCTTTCATTTATTTTTCATTATTTATTTTTCATTATTACCCTGATCAATCTATTCAACAATTTAAACCAAAAAACAACAGGTAAAGATTTAGATTGTAAATATAAATTGTAATTTATTCATATATTTATTTATTTGGTTTTCATAGTTTTGGAAGTTTTGGATAATTTTGGCACTTTTGGTCCTCCATAGAATGACACAGAGGACAATAATACCACTGTGATGATGGTTCACACTTAAAGGCATCAATTCACACCAGGAAAGCAAACTGGGCATTAGTCAGTTTCGGGGCCTTTAAAGTGGTCGTGTTTAAAAGGATCCAACTGATTAAAACAAAAAGACACAATCAGTTTTTCTTGACTGGTCAAATAAACATTTTTGCATGACTGTGGAAAAATGTGATTTGTACAAGAGCGTCAATTCTGGGGTCGGGCACACGTGTGAGTATTCAGAGCCGTCGTCATAGTGACCACAGATGATGAATGACTTTGTCTCCCGGCTGTTTTAACAGTTGTTTTAACATGCGCTCCACCATCTGAGCTAACACGGCACTAGTCATATGTTTTTACCCGTTAACCGTCAGGACCTCCTGCGTGTAGCCGATCCGGTAAGGAAATCTCAGCTTATGCACGCTTTTTCCAGGCAACATTTATTTGAAGTGAGTTTATGGAAACAAGAAGAGGCTGGCAGCAAATGTAAAGTGAGGGGAAGGTTTCAACCATTCTGATGCATCTTCAGTTGATAGCAATGGGCATCCAGGCTCAGATGCAGCATCCAAGTTTGCATTCTGATCGCTACTGGAAAGAATTCTGCTCAAGCGTGCTGATTGCACTAACAACAGTGGGTGAATACTTCACCAAGCTACATGTTTTATGGTGCTTTCACCACAAAGACTAAACACATTCATCTGTTATGGTAAGCTTGCTTTTAAAAATAACAAAAATGAGGAGAACTGAAGAGAAGAATGACAGCACCAAGTTACAGCAAAGACAGAGCTCTAAATTCAGTCTGTGTGCACTTGTCATGTACCGAGACCCTGACTTAGCAATGATCATTTGGCTGTGCAAACCTTCTCCTTCCAAGCCATAACGCTTCCCCCTTGTCTGCCTCGCTGCACCTGAACATGGCTGACTTGGCCCAACAGCCCTCCTAATGCGATTAGAACAATTTCCTTTTGATCTCTGGCTTCCACTTCCATGCCAGTTCACGCACAGAGCAAGGTTTCCTCCGATTCAGTCCAAGACCCCCTGCTGCCACCTTCACATCACCTCAGCTTCCTGTAAAATTACATTCCCTGCTCCCTTTTACCACGTGCTCCTCTGCAATAGCCTGCAAAACCCTGTGGTTTATTGTATATGTATATGATCCTCTGTACTAAAACACCATATTCCAGTGTTTATCTCTCCCAATCTTTGATATAGAAGAAACGCATGATATCAGGGCTTTGATCTCTGTTGCTAGTGATGCTGATTAAATGCATTAACTACAAGATTTTCTCAGAAAGTTGGAGTGTTTACAGTACTGGGGGATGAGGAGAAGCTTTTGAAAAAGGCATTGAGTGGTTGATTGACTTGAATCATCACTTGCAACAATCATTTCCAACCTTTTCCCAGTGGGCATGAGGTACAAGCAGCCCTGGCAGGGTATCAATCAAGATCCTGTCATATAAATACATTACTATAGTAAAAAGCTTCATTAGCGATCACGTGTCCACTGTTGATTAATGAGAGATTTCACTCACATGCGAATGATGTTCTTTACATTGAAGTTGTCCAGAGGGGAGATATCAGGGTCCTCTCCCTTGTCGTCCTGCATGACGATCTGCTGGAGGATCCGGTCTAAGAGCTGCCAGTGCTGCAGGGTGCCACCACTACGCTTATCTGTTTTTTTAGGGGGGTTTTTCATGAATAAAAAGCTCAAAAAGCTCAATATAAAAAGATGAACACTGAAGCAAAGTATAGCCTAGAAATACTTGATGTCTTTTCTCCCCAGGTAAATGTGAGTACTCACAGGGCATCTGCAGACAGTGTTGCAGGATGGAGAGGAGGTGTGGGTAGGAATCAGTGTGGCTCAGCTTCTTCTTGATCAGCTCAAACATGGCACCAGCACTTTTAGTATCTACATGGGTCTGTTGAGTAAACAGAAGGAATCGGTACCACACAGCTGTTTAATTACCTACAATCTAAAAGGAACACACTAATGTCAAACCAGGGAAAACTCACCATATCAAATCTTTTGGCCAGCTCAGAGTCGTCCTCGTTTCGCACCATCTCAAAGAAATCCAAATGCCTAAACAGAGAGATAAAAAATGTTCCTTCATTTGATCCCAAACTTCTGTATTTATTTAATTACCTTTAGAATTTTATTACTTGTTAATAATAACTGCTTGTAAACATTGGGGGACAATGCATTTCTTTGTAGAGTTTCAAATGTTAAAGAGGGCTTACTCTCCTCATTTCCAGCTCCTTATTTCTATTCCTAGACTGTACTAGGGTAGCATGATTCACTATATCTGATTTGGTCTTGATTGGATCTCCCGTCTATTATCTTAATCAAGCATATAAACATATAAACCCTGTTTGAGACAACAGTACCGCAGTGATACTCCATTTTAGGAAAATTAAATGAAAAGGGTGGGATGTTTTGTTATTTTTAAAAACACATCAAAGATTTAGTTTCCATTTCTTCATCAGTGACTCACCTATCCAAAGTGGCGTTTTCGTGCTCTCTGAGCTTTTCGATGACCGGCTGTATGCCCAACATCAGGAACTCGTACCTTAGATGGAGGCGAAACTCCAGGTTGTCCTGAACATAAAGGATCAAACAATAAGAGAGGACATGAAGCTGTAATAAATCCATATGTCATATTTAATGGGACATCAGATACCTCAGAATCTTAAAAGTGTTGCATGTATCTTGGTATATATCATCTTTAAGCAGCATTTTAGCATAATTACAAAAAGAATACTTTGATTCCAAAACCCACTGCTATCTAACAGGTCCTGTCTTTTATTTGTGTTTACTCGGTACAAAATCTTTAACTAAAAAGTCAACAGTTCTTAGAGGAAAACACCATCTATGTTGTTCATGATGATCCACAAACAAAAGCCATGCCACTGCATCTATAGTCAAAGCATGGCTGCACTTTATCGTATATTTCACTCAATTTACCTTTAAGCTCAGAATGAAACAAACTTTACTATTTGTGAACCATAAAAAACAGCCTCTCCTGATGCTTTAGTGACTATTCTTACAAGTATTTAAGAAATCTCTTTCCATGAGAGTTACACTCCTTAAGTTTTGTATACAGTTATTTAGAGTGTGTTTAACAGGCATGAGGCTGTGAATGCAGACCTCTCCAGCCCCAGCGTTGAGCACGGCGTTAATGAAAGACATGATGGCGGTCTTTAAGTTGACCTCGTCTCTGTAGCGTCCTGTACTTTTGTCCAGCTCATTCAGCAGCGTCTGGAAGATCAGAGGAGACGGCAAAGTTAGTCAGCAAGTGCGTTTGATCGGAGAAAAAAAAAAGAAATTAATTGGATAGTAATTTCAATCTATATTTAATTTAACAGGCAAGCAGCACAGGGCTGCTGTTCTCAGTTCTTGCCCCCTTCTTTGCCTCTTAAACTGACCTTTGGCACTCTTTAGTATCTTAATCATAATTCAAAGAAACATTAAAAGCCCTCGTAAGTTTGAATCACTCAGCTCCTGTGGTGTTAGCTTAGCCAAGGTGGCATGATTTACCGCACACCCCAGGGGATGTATGAGATGTGGTTTGCTGATTCAGTCCTGCTAGTCACTAAAGCACTACACATACTGTGACCTCCATAACTTAAGATGTCCTCACCTGCCTTTAATAACGCACGTGTGTTGACGTAACCCAAGGCCAGCCGTCTGAGGCACAATTCTCCAACTTATCAAAATGACCGCAGCTTGATTTATTTTAGCATTACCCAGAAATATTTGTCTGCCTTTACCCATAATCTATGTCTGCCTCACACTGTCAGCAAAGGCTCCTCAAGCCTGAATGTGCCACGTGACATGGCCCTGCGTTAACCTCAGATACTAACAAAAGAAGCTTCTCTTACCTGGAAGCGAGTCCTCTCAGCAGCATATTTCTGGTAATGTGCCATGGCTTGAAGCACCTTCTTGTGTCCATCTGGCACCAGGCACACCGCCCCAAGAATCTCCAGTACTGCCACTTTGGTCTTGAAGTTCTCTGTCCGGAGGCTCTGTGAGATGGTATTGATGCTCTGCGGGTGGGCCAGGACATGCGCACGGCCCTGCGAGTTGTTCATCAGCGCCTTGATGCACCCGATGACGGAGGTGTGGACGCGGCTCTCCGACGTCTCGTAGTCCATGCTGCGCAGGAAGTTGAGGAGGCAGGTGAGGCCGTCCAGCTCGATGAAACGCGTAACAAACCTAATGGAGGACAGGAGGAAAAGCGCAGGGTAAAGACTGAGCCAGTGTGCTAGTTTACAACCAACGCACAATATAAAGACAAAGGTTCATACTAAAACTGTAACCTAACCCATATTTTAACAACACAGTGAAATTCTGCTTCCATAGTTCCCGGTGATACACTGGGCCTTTCTCCTCCAGACCCCTTCCCATGCCTTCTCTCCTGCAGTTTGTGTTTTTGCCTTCTGTTTGTTAATCACAGTTTTCCTGCGCTCCACTTTTCTCTCTTCTTTTTTAAAGCAAACTCAAGTCTTGCTCACAGGGGATCATATCTTTTGTTTTTCTTCTCCCTCTAGTGTAGCCATAGAATATAAAACTCTGTTAGAGGCCAGTAGTGGTGAACTGGCACTGGACAAATATAATGAAAGTGAAAGTGTTTGTGCCTCTGTGCTCACAGATGGATGAAAAAGGTTGGGGATTCACTATGGACATATCTTTATGGACTTCACTTTAACATTTATCTCATTTGAAGGAAAAAAAATCCTCAATTTTGACACTTCTCTCCTGCTGACCATCAAGTGGCTGAACTAATTAGAGAGCAGTGAGCTATTGACCTCTGTGGATGAGAAGCAGACTGGTTGAGTGGCAGGCAGGACATGTAAACAGTGAGGGATGTCACATCCAGCGAGCACAGTGGGGGCTGGACTGTAAATGACCTTCCCACTCGCTAAGATTCCTGATAGGCCTCATAAATTACTTCAAACAAACAAGGGATTGTAAGGAGAAAAGAAAGGGGAGAGGAAGAGGAAAGAAGCATGGAGTCAAGAAGACAAAGGGACAGAGAGGAAAGAGCGAGAGTCTGACAAGAGGGTGCTGAGATTTATTACCATTCATTGTAGCAAATACATTGTTTTGACGCTTTTAGAAGTATGCAGACCATTCCCCTCCCACTGCTGTCTTGGCACAAAAGAAATGTGAAAAAATATAATGCAGAAAAATCTATTTATTATCCTTTATGACGAGGCCAGAGCTCTTCCTCTGCTCACACATGATTAATCCCAGATTTCCAGCAGATGCACTCACAGAAACTCAACCTGGCACGTCCAGTAAATCTCTTAAAGAGATATCATCCTCTGATCTTCAGCAGGCTCATACATTATGCACGCATGCATACAGTCAGCCTCTCTTGGCAATGCATTCAGAACACTCATGCAACCTTTCAGCAGACTTTCCTGTTTGAGCGAAGACGCTGCAGTCTCCACTCAGCACCACGGTGACGAAAAAGAAATCCAACGTATGAGATATGAATTGAGTTAGATGTAGCACAGACAGTGGAAGCAGTGAAGTCAGAACAAAGCCAACTGTTTTAAGTTCCACATTATATCAGTGACAAGCCTTTGGCCGGCCACGCGCCTGTCCACGAACCGAGAGCCCACCTCAGAGAAAGAGCTTTCATAGTGGAAGAGAAATTAAGCTGAACATCGCTGTGATTAATGTATGGAAAGCTGAGGGTGACAGATGTTGTTCTTGGAGTTTGGGTTCAAAAGAGTGGACGAGATTCAAGACTTCGCTCACTGCCAGCTTCACTTCGCTTCCCAGTATGCACCGACATAACCTTTGCAGCATAACCCGATGCCCGTGCGGGCGCTTAAGCAGATACATGTAAAAATATACATGCATGTCTCTTTAAAACATTCAACAGTGACTAATCCTCTGGACCGTTACTAAACCTAGTAAGCTGACATTCAACAATTCTCTCCTCCTCCTCACTTTATTTTCTCTCCAGTGAGCACTTGAATCAATGGATCCCATATCCTCTGACTTTGTAGTCCCCTCTTGTCTTCTCCTCTCCACTGACATTCACGCTCAGCCGACTGGCGCGCACGGGTTTCTGTCCTCCCCCCTTTGCTCTTGGAACAACCGCTGCATACTTCAAAACCCGCAGTGAAAGCTCAACAACTGCATACAATATGAGCACAGGCAGAGCTGCCGAACAATACTGACGCTGAGCCAAACACACACACATACACACACAAATAGGTCTTCACACAGATGAAAGAAAGAAAGAAGCAAGAAATAAAACTTGGAACAGAATGAGGCTAAACAAAAGCGACAGAGTAGCAGGAAAAAGTCAAGGCCTGCGATGGTCAAAGGTAAAGTCTCGGATTTAAATTTGAAAAAAGCCCTAAGATATTTGCTTTATCTTACATTATTAAATGAGTTTCAGTGCTGCTATCTTTAAAACAACATTGTAATTTGTATCTGTATTGATCTAAAAAGCATAAAAACCCCTCAGCCAGAGGCAGAGGACGGTGTGGAAGCTAATCCAGATGCTCAAATTTAAATTTCATTCCAACCAAACGTATTTTTCGCTGCAAGACATTCTGCCTTTTTGAACTGTGGATGACCCGTGTGTGGCAGACAGTTGGCCGACAGTTCGCTCTCGCCTCAAAGCCTAACCACACAAACTTATCAAAGGCCAACACTTCCACACACACAAACTCAAGTGATCATGTGCCTTTCTAACTCTCGTTTACCCCTCACTTAATCACACGCACACTCACCATCTCCTTCAGACACCCACTCATCTATATCCAGACGCATTTTCACACGTCATGTTCGACTATAAAAGGTCTCCAAAGACAACGAGAGCCCGGGAGGTTCTCCAGAGGTGCTGATTAAACCGTGACCAAGGTGTCTGCAGGGCTTTTAGGAGAAGTTATACGATAATCAACATTACTCGCATTTTACTCGATGTGGTAAATGAAGGGTTGAGCATAAAACTGTCACATATGTAGATAGAAGTTACAATACAAACCCTATCTGAGGTGCACACCTGTGATTTGTACATATATAGTATATCATGGTTTACTGGTTGTGCTTGCATGTGTATATGTGTGTGACTTTTTCCACACACAAACATTTCTACAAATTATACAGATCAAAGATTCCTTGTACAAAGTCAGTGTGATGTTTCTGATCTGTTCAAAGATTTTTAGTGTATGACTGAGTTCATGTGTCTCACCTCCTGCTAAATCTACCAGGGCACCACAGCAAGCCTACATGAAGCAGGAGTATTTCCAGTTGCGAAAATGTACCTGACTATCTCCTGCTTTATGCCACATGTGAGAAAAGGCAACCGTCTCCTTACACTCAATTCATATGAAGTACAAATCATGTGACCACACCACAGCAGTGTTCGAGGGCGATCAGATAAGATCACTTTTTTTCTAATTCACCCACAGAGTTGAAGCCTTTATTTCCCAACTAATGATGATGTCTCAAATGGCATCATGTGGGGTAATTTAATGGACTAGACCCAGCATTGCCCAGGGGAAAGAAAGGTTTTATACAATACTTACAAACAGGTTTCTAAAAGTAAAATTTGTTGTGTTTCTCTTTAACAGACATTAGCTTTGTATTTGTAGGTCAAAAGAGGGTAATTCAATGGAAACCTAATGGAAATTAACTATAAAGTATAAGTATTAAAGATAATTTATCTCAATTTCAGGACTGGGACCATACCTCATACACTCCTCTTCTGGTTCTCCAGTAATGTATGCTTTCCTGCACTGTAGAAGACTTGTTCTCATTTTCGTGACTCACTCGCCCTCCCTCACGCCCCTTTTTAGTACATGGGGATCGGCCCAGCCCATGAGCTGCCACCAGTCCTCACTGAGGCATTTCCCAGACCCTAGCCTCACATCCATGCTGATTCCATCTGCTATTATCTTACAAAAAATGCTGTCAAATCTAATTGAGGATGTGGTTTCTGCTTGCAAAAAAGATGATCTCAACTACTTTTTCTTTTTCATGGACATAAAATACTAAAATTTCACTTACCAAAACTAGAGTACAGACTTCTTGCATGGTTTGCTTGTACATTTAACCGGACAGCAAACCATAACTATATTAAAAATAGGCACTAAGAGCAGAAACGTGTTCAGTTCTTGTCTTTTCATTTTGGCTTTAACCCATGAGGTTGCCGTTTGGGATTAAAGTGAAAGTGAAGTATAACCCCTGTGCTCAACTCCACTTTTTCCCCACTCTCCATCTGTTCAAACCTGCCTGCATGGTCCACCTGGCCATCACTCGTTTCTTTCCATTTCCTGTTGAACTACTAAGTACCAAAGGGAGAGAAATCAGCGCTCTAAGAGAAGCAAACACTCCATCTGAGACTCTTTGAAGGTGTGAGACTCTACTCCCCCACTAATGTATTTGGTAATATGTGAAAACAGATATAAAGTTCACCCTCTGTTGAGCGGAACCTTTGAGAGATCTGTCGACAAAATGTTTTGAAGGATAATATTTGTATGTGATGGCAGCGAAACATCCAAAGAGCTGTTGACACAAGAGCAGGGTGAAAGGCTGCAGTCGACTCGAGTAAATATTCTTGCTGGAACAGATTTGCAGAAACAATGTCCACAGAGAGCCGCCTTGGGAAGCACTACAGTGCTCTGCTGACATGAGCCTGGGAGTGCAATGCATTGTGGGCCAGAATGGCCTCAGTGACCTCCACGATAACTCAGTTTCCTGTCCTCGTGCAGTTATGTCGCAACGGAAATGACAATGATGGAGGAGGGTCACGTCTTAGAAGCGCAAAGCACGCTCATCAACATGAACATAAACATCAGTGCAGATGTGCAGATGACTCAACAAATCAACAGTGATTATGAAAGTATATCCAACTGCATAGTTAAAATACCACAAGTAAACATTCAAATATTTGGACGCTAACTGGAAATGCACACCAGAATGTGTATATTTCATTTAACTACATAGCTGCAGCAGTTTGTGTTTGCCTGTCTACCCTCACATGCCCACTTGAGTTGAGATTCAGCTTTACGTGAGTAAATACACAACCGCAGTGTGATGCTTCAAGCTCCATTTGACAGCTGGTAAACAAAACAATAACTACCGGCATGGACGCGTGATAAGCTGCTAACTCGAGGGGAAGAAATCATTTTCAAAATGCCTCCTTTTTTATGGCTGCTTAGAAATAATCACATTTATATTTGAATGAAGACATCTGGGCCATTAAATTAGTTTCCAACCATCAAAAAAAGGTTTCTGGTAAATGGCAAATTAAGTGCAGCATCACTCACAGGGGAAAGAATATTTCGCCTGTGGTCTCCTCTTACAGGGAGGCATCGATACAGTCCAATTGTTCTGTTATTGAGTGATTTCATTTTTCTTGCACCAGCCTACCAACTTCAGTTTAATAAACACTAAGCCTTTGACATTTTAAGGCATGGACAAACTTATGCATGGGTTGTTTTTTCTTTTAGATTTTGGGTCTCATCTTTCCACTAGTTTGATAGATTAGGTTTTGTGGAATTAAACAAGTCCAAAATTCACATTTAGGAATTTATTTAAGTGCATGTTGTCCAACGGAAATTGGTGCTTAATGAGATCTAGAACGACGTCTAGCAAAAGCCACAAACCTCACCATGCTCTAGCAACCACAACTACTAGACCATCATCTCATACTATTTCTATAAAGAAAAGGAAAATATTTAAATTAAGTGAATGTCTCTATTTAAAAACAAACAAACAAAAAATTCATGATGTGATATTATAGTATATAGTATATCAGAAATCTGTTCACTATTTTTATTACAAATTATATCAGTAAGGAAGCTGACTAAATATTCACTGATAATTTATGGGACAGGGGTGGGATTAAATAAGTGTATACTTCTTCCCACTCCCTTTCAACATGTAAATTAATCAGAATGTTTTTTTGTATGTAATTTGTATAGTATATTTTTTTTCTCTCATTTCTTTTCTAAATGTACTTGTATATTGTTCACATGTTGAAATAAATTACCAATCAATCAATCAATCAATCAATCAATCAATACTTCCTCTATTTCCAGCACTTTGATCCCAGAAACCTTGGGTTATTTACATATATTTGTATCTTATAATCAGCTAGTGTGTCTCTAGTAGCTTTCATCCAAAAAATATACTTCCTTGTTCTGTAGCTACACAACATATTGGTTAATGAGTTTACCACTACTGGTCATTATTGATCATCTATAAAATTTAAGACAGCAGATCAGTTTGATCTCTTTCAGGAACAAGAGACAAACAAGAGATAGAGTCTACACCAACTTCTTACCCATTTAATAAACTCCATCCACTGAACTCTGTGATCTGTAGGCAAGAGACCAAAGATTTTAAGCAGCAGAAGATTTCTGCATTGCATTTTCTTGTAGAAAATCAGTTTGCATGAAGAGCAAAGCAGGGATGGTATTTTCTGAAATGCACTGGATAGTGATCAACTATTGTCTAATGATGAGTTAAGTGATTACTGGCATTTTCAAATTATCTGTCTTGGTAAACAATGACTGGTGCAAAAGCCAGAAATGTTGGCATGGATACCTGCTGGCTGCAACAGAGACCCCGACAAATTGTCTGGTGCCCCAAGAGCCTGAAGTGAGCAGACGAGCTGATGTATTTCCAGACTGTGAAATCAGATTACGGCTGCGTTTAGGCTGAGTTCATTATTAAAACGACAACAGTTTGTTTTGTTGCTCTCAAATTCTGTGGCCTGTAGTATTAAATCCATGTTTGTTGTTCCAGGAACTGAAACTACAGCCAAATCAACCAGGATCAAAAAGATCCTTCCAGATTATTCTGTCCTCTTGAAGTAGCAATGTCAGGAAGAAAGAATGTGCAAATCTTAAAATAACGTTCACACACACAAACAAACACTTGATTGAAACATGTCACCAGCAAAACAGCCTGTGAGTGAAAGTGGGTGGCCTACTGATGATGTGCTCTGCCTGGCACCCTGCATGTCTACAATGTGTTTGGGTCCCGTGGCCCTGCAGAGCAGCATGAGTAGCAACAAGGGCACCTCTTCACAACCAGGCCCAGCTGCCTCTCCAAAGTGAAGGAGGGAGGGAGCAAGGCAGTTTCAGGCAGGCATCCAAAGCTGGGCATGAGTCAAAGCCGAATACGCACAGACACCACTGTGTCTCACAAGATGAGGCCGTAAAAACTCTATACATTCACGACGGGACAAGGAAATGACACACAGCGCAGGTGAGGCTCTGCTTTATGTATCCCAGACAGCAAAGCACAAAGTCATCATTTCGCTTTAACTGCCCGTTCATCACAAAGCCCACGCTTGGCTGGACATTTCCCTGAACACCCATATTCTGTGCAACACACCTGCTGCCCGCATCGCTGTTCCACTACTTTAAAACATCTGCATGCTAATGAGCAATAACTCACTCTGTGAACAGCATGGGAGCAGGTGGACTCTGAATAGTGTTGGCAAAGTCACCTTTGATGAGGTAAAATAAGTGAATACAACACTACGAGGAAATGAATAGAGAAAAAGAGACATATAAAAAAAAAGCCTTAAACTATAAATTAGGTAAAATAAAAACAGGAGAACGTGGAACTGCACTGGGGTATCAGGTGGGGTGTCACTTGAATATATGTATTTAAAAAAATCTACATTTATTTTATGTAACATACTATGTGGCAAAGTCACAACAGTTGCCTAGCATAGGAGAAAGGGAGCAAGCAGGGAATCATTTAGGCTACCGCTATCATGGAAAAGTGGACTGAGCAAATTAAAGTGTCAAGTCATAACATTTACCTGGTCTTCTTTTTTCTACTTTGTTGTTCTAATTCTTTCAGGCTGCTTTATGTGTGTAAAAAACAGTTTACGGTAACACCAAGCTAATGACATTCATTAGCTAGTTGTAGCTCGTTTCTAAAAACATCGTAACAGTACAAAAAACCCTCCCTGATGATTAGGCCCAGCAGGGGGTCAGTTTAGACCTGGAATAACTCAGCACCAACAGTGTGGTAATGATGGCAGAGAGATGACAACCTAACTTGGCCTCTCAAGGATTGAGTTGCTCTGCAAGTGCCAAATACTTTGGGATTTGGCCTTTAGAGAAACTATGGTAGTAAAATTGCAGAAGATTAACTGTACTTCCCAAATAAACACTGGGTAAACGTTATCAAGTGTTTGTGAGACTAGATAGCCATCTCACCAAAGTGATGCTTATGTTGAAGTAAATTTAAGTTTACAAGTAGTCGTCCTGCTTTCCTGCTACAATTACAACATTTTTTTCATCATGTACTGCAAATGCAGTATGAACTGTGCAAACCCCTCCTGAAAACCTACTCCTTTCATAATGCACTGCATCATCTAACCCTTTAAAATTTCTTCAATAAATTAGCCCAAGGCACTAAAATGGCATTTTCACAAATGTGCAAATCCTGTTACCTCAGACTTGGATAAGTATTCCTACTACCCTGAATATGTCAAAGGAGGAAAACTGTGACGATATATTCAGATATGTTGTTTGCCGCAACAGCAGGTAATGGCATAAAGTACATATAGCTCAGCAAGAAGTTTTTCCACTAATTAGGATTTTCTTTCCTGGTTATCAGTGTCTGAAACTGTGTTCAAAGTTCAGTTTCACTGAGCACACAGAGAGCATCGGTAGTCCCCATGTGGGATGAGTGTGAGATCATCAGAGCAGGTTTAGGCTGTAAATCAGCTTTAATGAGCACACTCAAAGCCCATCCCTGTCAGCTACATACAGCTTAGGATGTCTACCACATGAACAGGGCTGATCTTATTTAATTAGCTTTGAAAAAAAGTGCAACTCTGACCTTAAATATATTATAAATCCTTACTTATCCAGAACCTTCGAGCGCACCTTTGTATTCATATTACTTTCTTTTTTGTGTGGTCAGTAAGTAAGAGTTAGAAGTCACAGAGTGTTTACTATATATCTGTATTTGTTCATTCAGCAGCACAACAAATATATTTGTCCTGTTTAGTTGCCAACAAATTATTTCAATCATCATATCACACGTTCAAACCTCAGTGATTTTTATTACCAGAATTTTGCCAGTACCTGCAAATTCCACTAATTACTTAAATATAGCATGTTGTTGTCCATTTTATAAATATATTTTTAATGTTACTGTTTTTTTGTTTTTACATTATGTTAAAAACACCATATTCAGCTACAGTGACTCTTTGAGACTTGCATTTAGTTTGTTTGTTTGCACATAAATACTGATTAGGCTATATGTTAATGACGATAAACAAGAAAAAAAATGTTTAGAACCCATCTGACTTAAGCAGAAGATTTCTTTTAAATACAAAATTAAAACTGCAAATGATAAAACAGTTAGTTGTAATGTTTTACCTGTTCAGCTGCTATCTGTCAACTTACATTAACTAATAAGGAAATACCATAGATTAAATCATTCTTTGTAAACCCCGTTTATCTTGATTTGGTGCCAGCTTACCAGCATAGCTCCACTGTTCCATCTGTGCCTCATAATTAGCATTATATCAGACAGAAAATAGACATTAGACTTATCTAAGCAGCTCAAAGTCAGAGGTCTAGATCTGTTAAAGTTAAATTGGACTGACTTGTTTTATTGAGGCATGATATCATCAGTAGTGGGATTTCACTGCTATTGGAACTGACAATAATTTCTGGTATCCTTATAATATTCCAATAAAGATTCACATTCAAGGCCAGAAAGTCTAAAACAGAAAGTTTCAAACGATTTCCTGTCTTCTGTCTAGACCTCTGAGTCTGCTTCTCACCAGCTTTGTTCTGTTTTGGATCCCCACATGTCGGCACATGGAGCAAACACAACCACACACACTTGGCCTACAAATACACCCACACAACCCAGACGCGACCCAGACGTGAGAGCTGCCCTGAGTTTTTGTCACTCTGCACATGAGGCCTGTCATTTTATAGCCGTCCTTGAGAACACTCAACACCCCCCATTTTGGGGCAGACCACTGCTTCATAAGAATGGCACGGGCTGATGGACAGCTCCAAAGGAGGTGCCGACTGGGAGACGTAGGCGGTTTGTGTTGGGGGGATGCCCAGTGTCCTTGAATATTTCTTTGTGGTGACGAGTGAGGCCAAAAGCCGCTAATGACCACAGCGTAAATGTGGACGACTGAAAATTTCTTTAATTAATCAATTTTCAGTTTGAAGTAAAGAATAGGCTCATTTAGCATGACAAGAGACAGACTGCGCTGCAGCACGAGATCCATTATTAAATCAGATTACGGTGTGTGGTATAACCTCAACAAGTTAAATTGTAGGAATGGAGCAAAGAGCTCAGCGCTGTGTGCAGCCCAAGGGAAGGTCACATGGAAGAGTTAAGTTTCACTCACCTCATTGGCTGAGTCCGAAGTGCCGTCTTCAGATCTTCCACCACCTTGTTCCTCATTTCCATTTCCTCCTCGTCAAAGGCAAACAAAGTCTGCATCTGCAGATAAGAAGAGAAATGGAGATTTCACTGGACAAATAACAGATTCATAGAGTTCAATTCCAACTCTACATCAAGTGAGAATGTTACCTGCTGGTAGTAATTTGGTACTTTCCATTTTTAATTAGAGCAGGGCTCCTACAGCCCGAGGAAAGTTGGGTTAAAGACTTTTTTAATGCCGCTCAGAATAAAATTTAAAATCAATTTCACACAAACCAAAAACTGAAGACAAACAACATCAACTGATTGGGGTTGTTTGGTTTTTGTGGTTCAGTCGAATCTCTCGTCCAACAAGCTAATTTATGTAGGCTGTTGATACAGACCAAATGCACGCAACCACATGGCAATTTTGGGAACACTGCACGAGATTTCACTCTCAATTACCATTGTGCATATGTTTTCTGCAAGAAATACACCATGACTTGTATGTTACCTGACATGAGACATTACAACAGAGAAATATGGACTTAAACAACTCAAATTCTTAAGGATGTGGTTCTCCCAACCTTGAATGCAAAGAGCCAATCAACAAAACAAATGGCTGATCTTATGTCCTTGAGCTGAAGGCAGCTGCATTTCTTTCTGAGGTTTTTAAGACATTTTACTTCTCATGCAAAAGGCTTCTTTGGTTCTAAAAGATGATGTGGATGATGAAGTTGGTCTAAGGTGACAACCCCACGAGAGGTTAAATATGTAGGGCTTCTTCAAGAACCTAAAAATGAAGTCCAGTTGCCTTGAACTCAAGCACCTATTCTGAGGTTCCTGCCCAAAATGAATTAAGTATTTCTCTGCAATTACAAACTCTGTATAAACAATCCTGGTATCAAAATAAAGCTAACAGTTGTGAGACTTCATCAGCGTTGTAAATATTACAGCAGATGCTAGTTTGTCAAAGCAGCTGAGGATGGAAAATAGAAAAATACAATTTTTTTTCCTTGCCTAATTTCTGTTCTTTTTCCTGTATTTTATAGCATATAAAACCTTTGGACATATCCTGCAGTACACAATAAACTCCACAACATCATGAATCAACATATTGACATTATCTGTACAAAGACTGATGCTGCTGAAGTGAAACACAGCAAAGTTACAGAGATTTTAATGAAGGCGTAGCCAGGCATTTTGCAATTTGTTACATTTTGCCACAGTCTGTGAGAGTTTAATTTTCTTAAGTATTGAAGAGCAGAAATGACGCTAAATCTTTCTTTACAAGCCTACAAAATGCTTGTTTTTGAATATTTTTGGAAGAATTACCCCCCCCCCCCCCCCCCCCACCCCTCCCACACACACACACACACACAGGCATAATGGTCCCTGCGTGATCGTAATTTGCACAGCGAAAATAGCCTTTAGCACTTTTTGATGGCCAATAACTTTGGCTTCTATTGGCCATTTTGCATGACTGACCCTTCTCTTGAATCATTTGAGCCAATAGAATGACAGTAACATCAACACATTTACAATCACAATTTGCAAGGCGAGAAATACACGTGAAGCAAAATGTACAACACTCTCCATCATCCAATCACATCTCTGTATCTGGGCAGAAAATCTTATGACAGGAAACAACTCTGAGGCGTTGTGGGAGATGACTGCAATTTTTAAAATGTTTTCCCTCTAAAAGTATGTTTATTTTTTTTTCCCCCCCACTGCAATTTAGATTTCTACTAGACTTGATCAAAAATATTCAATGCCTCTGTCTCTTCTCAGGGACAATGCTAAGAAAAACTAAAAGAACAAAATTAATCCTACATCTTAACTAGATTAATGAGTAGATGTATTTGCTATCACACTGCAGCTCTGTTTATTGCAAACATTTTCGATATAGTGTCAGTGCTGTGCGAAATTACATGCAGTTTTATTGTACATGCAGTGATTACTGTATATGTATGGTTCTTTATTTTTTCCCTTTTAATGTAGATATTTAGATGAAAGCTACTTAATATCTGACTGGAGACATTATGAAGACTGCTCCCATGAGACGAGATTCCTAAAAGAACCAGTTTCAGTCAGGCTGCTTTCCTGACCTTGATGATACAAAAAACAAAGGTTCTTTTTTTTAATGTATGTTTCCAATATTTACAAAACTTTCCATTTTATGATCAGAGTGTGTTTTGCCTCTTGCTCTGTGCAATGTTAATTTTTTATGTCTGTTAAAATTTTAAGATCAGATTGATTTAAGATATTTAAAGACTTTAAGGGTTCACGTTATCCACAGACACCGTGTCAGATCTTTTCGGAGCTTATCTTTAACACAAGAATATTAATTGTAATTTGGCAGCAATATGACTGCAACCACACATTTAGTGTCTTTAGTGTGATTATATATGATACTAGGACTAATTGGAACAATCAGAGACTCATTAGCAGACTTATACTTCTGGCACCACAACTCAAACAGATTGTGTTTGAAGCTACACAACATACCAAAATAAGTTATGCAGACAATCAGCTCTAATCAACCTAAAAAGAATAGTAATAGTGATAATGCATTTCTGTATCACTTCACTGATTTTGTCTGCAGTATCAGAGAGCAGTCATGCTCTCATTAGTCAGTGACACGGGCCTTCTGCTTAGCATCTCCAGGCTTTTTCCATGGTAGCTCACTACCAAGCACCGAGGCCAAACAGTGCATGTTTCAGCCAGTCACAGTGCTGCCCATTCATTTCCCTCAAAAGATACTTGTTTGCGATTGCTTTCAAACTTTAAACCTTAAAATTTTGGTACAGCTCGCTCATTCATTTCTAAATAAGTCTTGTCTTGTGATGATCAAGCCACTACAAAAAAAACAAAACAAATAAATCCATCAACCTAAAAGTTAGCTTGATGGTTCAATACCCAGCCCCTGCAGTCTGCAAGTGGTGCTTGCACAAGTGCTTAACCTCAAATCGTCCCAGATGTGTGAGTGTGTGTGAAAGCGTTTAAAAGCGCAGTATAACAAGGTTTGTGGACCTTGGAAAGAGACACTGTTGTTTGGTTCTACTAAGGCAGCTTTTTGTTGCTTTGAGGAGTCATAGACAAATGCCATTGGGCAACTTAGACCAAGGCAAAAATAAAAGACCGGAGGAAGAATAGGTAAATTTGATTTGGGGGTGCACTGTCCCTTTAAAAAGTAACACACAACCCCCCACCCGCCGTTTGTAGAATTATTTTATAGACTGCCAACTAGCTACCATGACATATCTAACTGAATCCTGACCCAATGTTTGATTTTCCAACAAGAGCTCAGATCTGTCCAGTGTGCGAGAGTGTTTAATATAGAAACGGTACACTCAAAACATCCATCGTGTCGACTTAGCCTCAAGTACAGATGGTTCAGGAGCCCTGTGCCAAACGCTCTGGCTCCTGTTGCTCTAAATGAGCGTGTTCATAGTCAATGGGAAGTTGGACACAACAAGTGTTGGGCTGAGTGAATGATTGGGTCGTGCTGTGAGCCAGTTCACTGTGTCAGTGAGTCTAGCCAAATGGCTCCTTCCTACATCTGCTATTAGTAAGCTCACCCGTACCTGTGGCCAACATGCACATAAGGATATCATTAGAGCCAGTTGGTAAACCAGCAGACGGTACTTCCCTAAATCCTTATGATGGGAAATGCCCTCCCCCCAGCCAGAACTATGCCTTTAAGCTAGTCATAAGAGCGTCGTTAACAAAGATGAATGCTACTAATCGAAGTCTTAATGTGGGCCATGTGGATCATTGACGCATCAACCAAGAAAAAGAAAAGAAAAGGAAAAAAAAAGAAGGGATGAGTTTAATCTAAACCAAGACAAACTAAATTTTGTTAACTAAAACAAAATAATTTAGTGAAATCCAGCTGCCATCGTATCTTCCACCATCAGAAGATATTTGGAAGGCTTACGTCAAGTTGCATTAAAAGTAAACGTATATGTTTATGTTTCATATCTCGTCAGACTAAAAAAAAATTTCTCGTAATTTATCATAGCCTGCATTTAAGCAGTGAAGTGACTGTTTTTCTTTTAATACCTAACATCAGATGTCAGGGACACTGCACGCTCATATGGTAGCAACTTGTCAGTCACCTAATCCCAAACTTTATCATTGTATTTGATGTAAACAGAACCATAATTTATAAAATAAACATATTCAGACTTGGAACTAGCAACTGAGACCATAAACTCATTGTGTAAGCATTTGCCGTAGTCACCGGCAATGCGAGCAGCAGGGTCATTTTCTCATACGCTTCTTTGAAAGCGGACTAGAATAGCCCCCCCCTGCTGGTCACTAGAAAGCATGCAAGTTTAAAATACTTCTGCTTTGGCTCCGCTTTTCAGAGCTAGACTGTTTTGTAAAAAAGATCTCTAAAACTGAGCAACTCACATTAATACAGTATTTGGAAAATAGCACTACAGGTTAGAGGACACTAATTAAAAAATAACTTAATGAAATCATATCCAGAAATAAATGTAATAAAAGAGATTTAGCTAACAGATCATTCTGAATGGCTCCAAAGATATACTGCTTCCAATCGAAACATTATGAAAACACGATGCAGTTTATTTGCAATACAATTAATCCTGTACATTGTAAAATGTGTCACCTAATCAACCTGCTAAAAAGCACAGAACCTCAGTTCATATCAAAGTTCATCTCATCCCATCAATCAGTCTTGTGATTACTTCCAGAAGTTTGAGACCTTCATGCATTTTCCTTTTTCTTTATTTCTGCAGAAAAAACGATCCAGCTGGGAGATCTGAAGCTCTGCATACAACTCGGGCACAGCGGGGCTACAGAAATTCCTGTCAGAGTCACAAGGGCGTTTGAGTTATCACGCGGTGGCCCACGAACAACCTCAGGGCTCTGACACAATTTTATGAATGAACATCAAGATGCCGGTTGTACAGTAATCTCTCCGGGCGGCAAAATGAGATCATCCAATAACTCAGCTACTGTGTAGGGGCCGACCCCGGTGAGATCGCGCCGGAGCCAAAACATGAGGTCACGGGGTAGGAGTGGAGTGCCTCCAAATTTTAAAATGATGTTGAAGATCGTTTGGAGCTCCGTGGTGGACCAAATGCAGTTGGAGAGGAAGGGGAGGAAATCAGTCTGAGGAACGGTGAATAATGGAGCTTAAAGTAGGTCTGCTTGTGCAAAAAGGAGACTGCTACAAGTTGTAAAATCTTTTTCATGCATGTCACCCACTGATGTAATATTAGCTGACGCTACTGTGCTTGAAACCAGGTTTCTCCCTGATATTATTCCAGACACATTTTTTGTAAAAGTCTCAAGCAAGGGCGGCCGCATTTTCAATAGATGTCAACTTTTTAAAACTTCTGGTACTGTACAGTAGACTTTTTAAAATCACCGTGTTTTGCAGGAAAAACAGGAAAAGAACATCTGAAACATAACTCTGACAGAGCGTCTGACACCTAATAGCACAGTGGCTCCACTACAGCCCTGGTGGATTTCAAATTCTTGGCAACTCACAAATCAGCACTTTCTCCCTGCTCTACTTAAAATACGGTTTGTGTGAGTGTGTGTGCGTGCTGTCAAGCGTCTGAGCCTTAAAGAGACTGAAAAATCGTTTCTCCAGACCTCTACGCTCAGCTCAGGTAGCAGTGTGCTGTTCAGAAGCAGTTCTCATCTCTGGAGTGGAGGCAGTAAACAAAAACAGCTGCAAAAATTGCAACCGACGACAGCTACGCTCGACAAACTGCAGGGCAATAAACAGATATTAAATGCCGTTACGTTTCAGCTCGGTGTTTATGGTATGCTAAGGTTCAACCGTTTGTTCTACCTCACACTGGAAAGATTTATGAATGCAAACATGTCGGACGGTTTGGCTAGTCTCTACATTTTGTGCTTATGTGTCACCTTTCAAGAGACTCGCTTAAAATGTCATGTTTTAAGATCTCAAAACATTTGGGAGGCAGCTTGTCGTTCACAGAAGGACTCGGGGTGAGAGGCTGCTGGCACGAACCAGTCGGTTTGATATAATACAACATCATATAACAACACTTCTGTCTAAAGCGACATGGGGATCACAGCAGAAGCGAACTCTGCGATGGTATCACACCGTTTTTATTGGCAGACACACGGTCTAGAACTAACGAATATTGTCATCCTGGCTTTGCTCCATGTGTCTGACAGTATTTCCCACTGACTGAACTGCTGAGCGCCGAAATGGCCTGTTTGTCATCGCAGTGTGTGTGAATGCTGGGGTCACAGCGAAGGAATGTGCTCGTGTGAATATAACAAGCAGTCAGCAGGGAGATGATAAAACGCCAGCCAAGATATCTAAGAGAGAACGGCTGAGCGAACAGTGACCTCTGTGGGGTCTGCATTAACTAGAGTTCAGTACCATCAATGCTCCTAAAGCTGTTGTAAAGGGGACTTATTATGTTCCCTTAATAGGCCCTTGATATTTTTCATGCGTGGTCGGAAGCAAGCAGATTTGGCCCCTCACAAACACAATGCTTGAATGGTAGTTATTAGGGTAATATGCATTCCTGAGATGACCATCATACAACCATTTCTATGGCATTTTATGACAGATGTTTAAAGAGAGTACCTGGTACATATATGATGCAAACTAAGCAAAAGCAGAATATGTCTTCTCTTATCTTTTTTAAAAATAGTGGAGAATCAGTTTAACTTACAGCCGCCATGGAGTTAATGCGGTCGATGTAGTAGTCGGGCCAGCTGGTGGCCAGCTTGTTGGGGTCCTCTTGCTCCTGCACATGGACACAAAGAAAGTGCTTTAATACCAAGTCAAAAAACATTCGCTTTCCCACAAAGCTAAAATGCTGATCACAGTTAGAAATTCCATTTCTTTTTATGAAGCAAAAATTAAGCATGTTGGTTCTTGCTCCTTTTATCAAGATTTCAGATGTCAGTCAGCTGGCCTGAGCACCGGCAGCAGACCCTGGGTTATCAAAGCATTGACGGTATGCTAATGGTAGTTGCTTGGTAATATATTTTATGCATTTTATTCCTCCACTTTGCATCATATTGCGATGTAAAAGCACTTTTCCATTTATTGTTTATTTATTATTTACTTTACAATATAAAGCATCTTGAGGCAAATGTTGTGATTTAGGCCGTATAAATAAATCTGAATTGAATTGAAATCTTCTTTCCAGTTACCATAGGAGACAGACCCTTTGTTACTTTGACAATTGCAGCTGGTGTTTAGAAATGCAGCAGCCAACTCACTAATGGTAATGACTGGTTATGACAATTACCAACACAAACCATCATTTTCTGAACAGACGTTACAATCACTAATCAAATGCATTTCATTTAAGCATGTTGGCTCTGCTAAATTAGCACAAAACGTCTGAAAACGCCTCATATTCAGCAACAAGTCTAAACAGCTATGAGTAAAGCTTGATACTGGTAGTTAGGGTGCAGAAGTAAACTTAACCAGAGTCAGCTGGTTTTAAAGTTCAGTTTATTTATTAGATCCACATTTGGATTATTAAGCCAAGCATTGTGAAGAAACACATCTATTATATCAATATTATTTTCCATCAGTCAGGAAAGGAAGTTATTATCAGTAGGACAGATACTTTGTGTAGTGAGATATTATTTCCACTGATTAATGCTGCCAACTAAGCAGCTAAAGCTGACATTAAACACAACAGACATGGCATTAATTAAGAGAGAAACTGCTGGGGTGGAGGTGGGTTGTAAAGTGGCTTGCATATCCCCAGCAACTGTGGGCAAGCTAAAGCCTCTTGGGTAGGGTATGCGATATGAGATTATGAGTTTTTGAAAATATTAAAAAAAAATAATACTAATAATCTGAGTGAATATTTTTGCTTCTGTCAATCATGTGTCTTTTCCACAGAAGACATCATCACACTGGGGACCATATGTTTCCTGTTTGTGCCCGCCCCTCCCTTTTGTTTTCTACCTCGGCCACAAACGTCAACATCCACATGAAGACTAAATAGATCAGGCATGCCAGTCTATAATAATTAGGTCACAACATTTCAGATTCTTCATTCAAAAGAAGAACTGCCCAGAGGAATGAAGTGTGCAGCACAATTGTTTTCAAATAGCTCTGCCTGAGATCAATTTGTCCTGGCCAATTCGAGGATGCATGATGCCACAAACAAAACAAGGGGGAGTACAGAGACCACGTTCCTCATTCACATCTGGTCTTATTTAGCTTAAGCCTAGTGTACTGGTGGAGCATTATTGTTGTTTTTGTTACTGTGTGTATGCCAACAATAGTTGGAAAGTTAAAGTGTGCCGAATTAACTCAAATTTGAACAGCTTTGCATGATAACGTTTTTGCCAAAGCTTAAAGTATATTTTAAATATCTACATAAATATTAGAATTAGGCACCAGGACACTCTAGGCCGTAGGTCGATGATCGATTTTGTAATCGTATCAGCAGACCTGTGACCATATGTTCTGGACACTCGGGTAAAGAGAGGGGCTGAGCTGTCAACTGATCACCACCTGGTGGTGAGTTGGATCAGGTAGCGGGGGAGGACGCTGGACAGACCTGGTGCACCTAAACGCGTAGTGAGGGTGTACTGGGAACGTCTAGCAGAGGCCCCAGTCCGCGAGATCTTCAACGCACACCTCCGGCAGAGCTTCAACAGCATTCTGAGGGAGACCGGGGACATTGAGTCCGAATGGACCATGTTCAGCGTCTCCATTGCCGAAGCTGCTGCATTGAGCTGCGGCCGCAAGGTGGTGGGTGCCTGCCGTGGTGGTAATCCCCGAACCAAATGGTGGACACCAGAGGTGAAGGGAGCCACCAGGCTGAAGAAGGAGTCCTATCGGGCTTGGTTAGCCTGTGGGACTCCGGAGGCAGCCGACAGGTATCGACAGGCCAAGCGGAATGCGGCTCGGGCAGTGGCTGAAGCAAAAACTCGGGTGTGGGAGGAGTTCGGAGAGGCCATGGAAAAAGACTTTCGGACTGCCTCGAAGAGATTCTGGCAAACCGTCAGACGTCTCAGGAGGGGAAAGCGGTGCTCTACCTGCACTGTGTATAGTGCTGGCGGAGCGCTGCTGACGTCGACTGAGAAAATTGTCAGGCGGTGGAAGGAATACTTCAAGGACCTCCTTAATCCCACTGACACGTCTTCCGAGGAGGAAGCAGAGTCTGGGGATGAGGGGAATGACCCGCCAATTTCCGGGGGCGAGGTCACTGAGGCAGTTAAACAACTCCTTGGTGGCAGAGCCCCTGGTGTTGATGAGGTCCGCCCCGAGTTCCTGAAGGCTCTGGACGTTGTAGGGCTGTCCTGGTTGACACGCCTCTGCAATGTTGCGTGGAGATCAGGGGCAGTACCTGTGGACTGGCAGACCGGGGTGGTGGTCCCCATCTTTAAGAAAGGGGACCGGAGGGTGTGTTCCAACTACAGGGGGATCACACTCCTCAGCCTCCCTGGGAAAGTCTATGCCAGGGTGCTGGAAAGGAGAGTTCGTCCGTTAGTCGAACCTCGGATACAGGAGGAACAATGCGGTTTTCGTCCTGGTCGCGGAACACTGGACCAGCTCTTTATCCTCTCCAGGATACTTGAGGGTGCATGGGAGTTTGCCCAACCAGTCTACATGTGTTTTGTGGACTTGGAGAAGGCATTCGACCGTGTCCCTCGGGGTGTCCTGTGGGAGGTGTTGCGGGAATATGGGGTGTCTGGCCCATTGCTACGGGCCATTCGATCCCTATACAACCGTTGCAAGAGCTTGGTTCGCATTGCCAGCAATAAGTCGGACTAGTTCCCGGTGGGTGATGGGCTCCGCCAGGGCTGCCCTTTGTCTCCGGTTCTGTTCATAATTTTTATGGACAGGATTTCTAGGCGCAGCCAAGTGGCGGAGGGCCTTCGCTTTGGTGGCCTCAGAATCTCATCTCTGATTTTTGCAGATGATGTGGTTCTGTTGGCTTCATCGGGTGAAGGCCTCCAGCTCGCACTGGAACGGTTCGCAGCCGAGTGTGAAGCAGCGGGAATGAGGATCAGCACCTCCAAATCTGAGGCCATGGTTCTCAGCCGGAAAAGGGTGGAGTGCCCACTCCGGGTCGGGGATGAGTTCCTGCCCCAAGTGGAGGAGTTCAAGTATCTCGGGGTCTTGTTCGCGAGTGATGGGAGAAGGGAGCCGGAGATCGACAGACGGATTGGGGCTGCAGCTGCAGTAATGCGGACGTTGCACCGGTCCGTCGTGGTGAAGAGGGAGCTGAGTGTAAAAGCGAAGCTCTCAATTTACCGGTCGATCTACGTCCCTACCCTCACCTATGGCCACGAGCTGTGGGTAGTGACCGAAAGAACGAGATCGCGGATACAAGCGGCAGAAATGAGCTTCCTCCGAAGGGTGGCTGGCCTCTCCCTTAGAGATAGGGTGAGAAGTTCGGCCATCCGGGAGGGGCTCAGAGTAGAGCAGCTGCTGCTCCACATCGAAAGGAGCCAGCTGAGGTGGTTCGGGCATCTGACAAGGATGCCCCCTGGGCGCCTCCTGGGTGAGGTGTTCCAGGCATGTCCCACCGGGAGGAGGCCCCGGGGCAGACCCAGGACACGCTGGAGAGATTATATCTCTCGGCTGGCCTGGGAACGCCTTGGTATTCCCCCGGACAAGCTGGAGGAGGTGGCTGGGGAGAGGGAGGTCTGGGCCTCTTTGCTTAGGCTGCTGCCCCCGCGACCCGACCCCGGACAAAGCGGATGACGATGGATGGATGGATGGATGGATGGATATTAGAATTTTTCTTCTTCTGCAAATTTCAGGGAAAATGTTTTTAATGATTTTTTATGCAGGGTCAAACACTGCATTAGAGAGGTTCACATAGGCAGATTTTCTGCACATGAAGGTATTAAACCTGCATAAATCCAATACAAAAGAATACAACTTTACAAGGCCGTAAATCAGTTTAAGAATAAATTCTATTAAAAAAAAAAAAAAAAGTTAATGCTTTGTCTGTTTTCGGTCTAATTTTATTAACTTCAAAGGAATTCTTGCAGTAGAAAGCAGTCAGTTGTCTCTGTGTTCCTTCCTGATGTGAAAAAAAACCCCCTATATTTTATAGTACCCATTCCCTCCATAATTTAAAATGCTGCTTCAATATTTGCATGGTGGCCCCATTTCTGTTGATTAAGCCACAAAAACTCTTTTCTGGGACCAACACCAGATATAAAATCCTCTTATTATCTACAGAAACTAATTGAAGCTCAAATGTGGGCATAAAAAAGAGCTGCAAAATCAGCATTTCCACTTATTTATGAATCGCATACGCTCTAGCAGCTATACTTATGTCTAAGTTTGGTTAAAGTGGATTTCAGGCCTCATAATAACCATTGTTTCTGATCCCCAGCATTCTTTGCCAACATGGATTTAAAGCTAGGCTAAAACAAAAACAATAGCACTCAGTGTGCTACTCAGACTGTGTTTTCCAGTGTTCTGCTGACACATTCAGGACGCGATGCCAGACAGATCCTGACGCTGAGATTAACAACTTAACTGCCTCCTTCTGACCCTCGAGCCGAATAACAGTCGTCAACACACCCTCAAAAACGGTCCAATGTAACATTTACTTTGGCAGTTTCATGAGCTTAAAGTAAAGTACTATAATTTGCGTCGTGTTTTTGGACAAATGAAAAATAGTGACAGCATGAGGTTTGTTTCGGCCAGTCTAGTCATATCAGTGCACACACTTCCTCAATTTTCTGCCCCTTTCACGACATTTCTAAGAGGTGAAGTGATGGTAAGTTTGTTCTTGTGCTCTGCTTGCTTGATCAAATCATTCTGGAAGTTAATCACACTTGATGACTGTTTAAAACCTTGTGATAAGACGCCAGACTTCCTAGATTAGTGCTCATTACCATTGAATGGTGCGAACAGCAGGCTCTGGATATGAAAGAGAAGATTGTGTTTGTCTTCATGAGTAAACATTTGCATGAATGTGCTTATTGCATTACACTACTACTCAAATGTCTGGGGTCACTTTTAAATGTCTTTGCTTTGAAACAAATATAGCAAGATATCATCAAACCTGCTGTTAATGTTTAATAAAGTCATTCATCATAAATCGTTTATGTAAAACTCCCATAAGCCCAATTTTAGGATGCATTACTAATGGGCGCCAGTGACATGCTGTCTTTACTAATGCAAGTTTGCTTAATACACGTTAAAATTACTCTTATGCTTTGTTTTAAAAAAGCTGGAAACTGTTGGGCATATAGAGCATCTTTGAGGGTTCAGCTATAGACCAGCCCAAATTAAATATTCTTGATTGATCTCACAGACACATCACACTAGTACCAAGTCAAACTCCCTTTTTGCTTTCGGAACTGCAGTAATTCTTAATGATATCGATTCAACAAGATACTGAAAACGTTCCCCCAAGATTTTTTCCATTGGCTGCACAAACATGATATAAATTTCCTGTTTCCCCACATCCCAACAGTGCTCTACTGAATTGCAGTCTAGTGAGCCATTTGAAATGACATGAGCATTGTGACTTGTTATCCTGCTGGAAGCAGCCATCAGAAGATGGGCACGACGTGGTCATAAAGGGATGGGCATGATTATTAACAATACCCAGGCTGGTACAGTTAGTAGGACCCGAGGACTGTCACTCACTTTGCTTTGGACCATCCTCTGTAAAGTCCAGAGATGATTGTGTGGAGAAAAATAGATAAGCAGTTTTAGGTTTTCCTAATGTTCACTTAGCCTTTTTTGTTGTATCAGTAAGGGCCAGTTTATGCTGTTCTGTAAAGTGAGTAGTGCACATTGTGTTAACAAAGCAAAGGAATAGTTTCATTTCTTAGAAAAAGAATAGTCTCGTGACTTTTAAGGTAATATAATTTGAGATGATAAGCAAAGAATTCAGCTTTTCTAATGATGTAAGGGAGCCTAATATGCATCTGGACTTTTAATATTTACATCTACCTACATATGTCATTAAAATGATTTATTAGCACTGTTCCCTCATATTGAGAACGTTCTGCATTTGAACCAGATGTTCTCCCTGTGACGGCAGTGGTTTCCTTTAGGTCTCCCCAGCCAAAAAACATGCAAGTTTGATGTTTTTCTTTCAACAACAACATTCCTAAGTGACCCCAAATCCCTGAGAGTAAGTGCACATCTTTGTATGCAAGTGATCTTCTGGTCCCCTCCTTGGTAAAAACATTCCAGCCGTGTACTCAGTCGCAGCAGTTCAAGGTCAACTCCATCACTCTGCTGCAGCAGTTACCAGAGGTGTGGACTCGAGTCACATGACTTGGACTCGAGTCAGACTCGAGTCATTAATTTTATGACTTTAGACTTGACTTGAAAAAATGTTCTAAGACTTGTGACTTGACTTGGACTTTTACACCAATGACTTGGGACTTGAATTGGACTTGAACCGGTTTACTTGAAAAGACTTTATATTTTACCCCAAATATAAAATTTAACATGCATATTATATGGAGATTGAAAATGTGACGTCATTCACGGGTAGAACCGCAAAGGATTCTGGGAACTCGTGGCAAGCGGTACTAGCGCACACAGGCTTTCAATTAAAATCAGTTACACAGCGATAAAAAGAAACACAAAAATGTCAAGAAGCTGTTGTATTATTAACTGCAATAGCCGGTCGCATGACAGCCACGGGAAGCCGACGGGTAAAGAGATCGGTTGTTATCGGATTACGTCGTTGAAGAGAAATTGTTCGAGCCATGTTTCCGAAGTAACAAAGAGGCGACTGGATTGCAGCCATTCAAAGATCAAATATAACGTCCCAGAACACTCCAGCTCACAGGTTAGTCTGCTCCAAGCATTTACACAAAGGTCAGTCTGCTGTTGTAGTTAATGCGTCATTTTTCTTAACATAATTGGTGATATAGGTTACAAGCAAGTCTGGCGCTGAACAGAAATTGTCGCGCTATGCTCCTTTATTTATTGTGCATAAATAGTAAATTGTCCTGACACAATATTGCGTTTCGCTTCTGTTATTATGGTACATTAACAAAAACATATACTTTTATTCACAGGATAAAACAGGTTTTTTGTATCACTAATTGCCCAGTACGATTACAGCATACAGTATTATTGTCACTGCTACATTTCTGTGACGCTACCAGAAATTATTTCCACTACTAATTAATTACCGTTGAGCTCAAAGGTCCTATTAATAAACGGTTAACGAATGTGTATTTATGAAGACGATTTGTGAGACTGGTAAACTTATGATACGTACGATGGTCTTTCGTTCTACGCGGTGCATTTCAAGGTCCTGCACCCATCCGTCGGTAAACTGTACCTGGGCTTGTTGCAGTGACCTGAAGTTATTAAACTTCATGAGTGTATGCACTCACTCCAAGAACCGTATAATTATAAATATGCATATAAATATGCTACGATTAGATAGCTGACTTCATCTAACTAGCAAATGTTTTCCAGGCTACGTTGGTGATACAGTTTTTTTTAATGTGTATGATATTTTTGTCATGTGATTTTAAAGCTGGTCCTACAACCGCATCCAAGAATAACATGCAGCTTATCTCAGAACTGTCGGTGAAAATTATTCTTGGAGCTAAGTTTAATTGAGCTGCATTTTAAAGAGGTGCAATTTCACAATTTGTGTATATTTTCTAAGTTCACTATTTTGTATGTGTTGAGAAAAACACAGATTTTAAAATTACATGGTCTAATATTTACATTTAGCATAACTGCAACATTATTTTTTCGTTTGTTTTTTTTAAAGACTCGAAAGGACTTGAAATTCAAAGTTTCAGACTTGTGACTTGACTCGGACTTTTACACCAGTGACTTGAGACTCGACTCTGACTTGCCTGACATTACTTGAGACTTGACTTGAGACTTGAGGATAAAGACTTGAGACTTACTTGAGACTTGCAAAACAATGACTTGGTCCCACCTCTGGCAGTTACACACTTACACATTACCCACGTCTGGTGACACTAACTATGATTTACACCCCAGGTTGAAGCATAGCAGGACAGGAATCCCCAACAGTGTATCAGGTATGTATCTGTAAACCTTTCCTCTTGTTACAACCATCTGTTGAGGTATATATCGTTTCTCTGAAGGCCCTAATACCCGCCTAAAACCAGCGTTCAGGATTATTTCCCTGTCTGTTTGGCAGGCTGTACTGTTTGCAGAGGCACCTGTTGAAAGAGAGGATGAAATTACATATTTCAGCCTCCCTGCTGTCATGTAGCGAGCAGTCTTTAAGATTTCAAACCTCTTAAAAAAGTTTCACTGACAATGATAATTGAGCTCACTGATTTATATGCATATATACCTTTCAAGTCAGAACTTCACGTACAACAGGGGGTGGAATTCAAAATACTCAATTGGCCACAGTTAAAAACAAAGCACTTTGAAGTGTAATGGCAACCTTATACCAAATGCTCTTAATTTTAAAGATAAGCAGGAGTGTGGGAGGAAGGTACAAAGAAATAGCACCATGCTACAAACTAAGACAAACCGATAGCATCACTCGTGTTCGCATGTTTTGCCCAACACACATCTGACAACAGCACATTTGCATGTTCACATTTTCCAACTATTTTCTCCTGGCTTTGGCAACCATCTTGGCACAGTCACTCACTTAAATGCCGTCCAACTGTTCTGGTTCTGAGACAGGGCCAGAATCTATAGATTGGCTCACAGAGACATGCTAACATGTTTCCACGCGGTCTCTAGTTTCTCTGGCGATTGGCCTGCTTGTGAGGCGCTTCACACTCTGTTCCCATTTGCTCAGAGAGGCCCTGGGGGACCCTGGCTATAATGTGGGGACTCTCATGAGCCATCCAAAATCCCGACAGCACCAGCAGGCAGCTCTGTGCTGAGTGAAATACCCTTTTTTCAAAGACAACTTTATAAGCAAAAAGGAGCACACTGCAGAAGACTGATTTCAAAACGTGTTTTTTGCAACAAAACATCAGCAAAAACGTTAATTCGCCGAGCTCAGTCGATTCAAGTGTTCAGTAG
Organism: Maylandia zebra; assembly: GCF_041146795.1. NCBI lineage: Eukaryota > Metazoa > Chordata > Actinopteri > Cichliformes > Cichlidae > Maylandia > Maylandia zebra. Next base: position 17,393,220 of record NC_135185.1, read on the forward strand.
TATGTCAAACTGTTTCCATCTCATATTCATTTTTCTTTGCAACATTTTGGGTTTTTTGCAGGGGGTGGGTGGGGGTTGTCAAGCTTCGAAGACATATCCACTGAATCAAATATACATTTATATCTCTATTTCACCATTTCATCTAGTGTATCATAATTTTTTTGGGGGGCGGGGGGCAGAAGTTGTGCAGGAAGTGTTATTAAATAAGTGCATGCACTGAATTTTTCCATGTAGCTCCTGTAATGTACAGTAGAGGACATAAGCGATGGGCTGCCCAGTAACTACAATGGCAGTTTCTTAATGCCTACATGTCTATCCATAGCAATTATTTGAGTCAATATTTTCTCCATATTTTCTCCTCCAGCTGTCACGACAATATGTTACCGCCCGTGGAATGAGAGCGGATCATTCGACATTCCAGTGAACCGGTAGGTCTGAGGTGAATATTTATCTGAGGAAGCCGCGATATAAAGTCTCACCTAAGGAGGCAGGAAATGGACAGGATATTGAATTCTGAAAGATTATGTAACACTTCTGCAGGTAGCAAATGTTAAGAGTAAGCAGAATTCTTCGCCTGGGGTCACATTAAGTGATGGGGATTCAACACATGTGGCTAATAATTGGAGACAGACGGGAAAGCCATTTCAGGAGATCATAGCACACCGTCCAGCTGGGTGATTTGGGGGAACAAACAGAAAAGCCTAATTTAATTGAAATTTAGGGCAGTTTTGTTAACAAAAGCAGTTTTGTAACTACTTTTGTTAGTTTTCTCCCGGATAAAGGGACATGTTGTGTGATCATGAGCTGAAAACAGCATGAGTGAGTGTGTGTTTGTGTGTCAGTGCAGCGCTAATAGGAGTCAGGAGACCCTGTTTGGCTCCCAGCACTGAACACTTATCAGGAGCTATTGGATATTACATCGTGTTCTGTACCTGAGGGCTGCAGGATACAAGTCAGGCTTGCAAAAACAAGCATACACACACACAAACCCGACTACAAGCAAGGAATGCAGTACTCTTATTCAAGGATTTACACATGCCATTTCTGTTTCACTTGTACTCAGCACCAAAAACAAATCCCTCTCTCCATGTTTTGCAGATAAACACACCAATAAACACCCAGCACCTCCAGCTGTGGCCAACTGGGTGGCTGAGATCAGAAGCAGAGATATCAGTGTAAAGCCTGATGAACTCTTCACTAGACCATAATTATGTCCAATTCTCTTAGATCACTGCTCATGAAAGTTTGCACGTTCCTGTTACAGGAGAAGTGCCTAACCACCTAACATTAATACTAAGGTTGCATTAATCTAAATTTTTGCGCTATAATGTTTTGAATTCCATTATTTATATATCTCATTATTTCACCGCAAGTGTTCAAGTCCATAAAAAGTGTGGCGCTGTCTGTTTTATGATCTCGTTCAGCTCTCTGTTTACACAGCAGGAGCATTTATGATGAAATCTGTGATAACAAACTGAGTTTATCTTTAAATGAATAGCCCTAAATTTACCAACAAACAATGATGTTATTTCACAGGGTCACGTTAAGGCCATCAGTTCCAACACTGCTGCTGAGAAAATGTGTTTTCTCATGTCAAAATAGCACCGAGTGCCACACCACCCATGATGCCTACAGCCTAGGAGTGACTCACTTTTGGAGCTAGCCTTGAGTGGCCATTAGATGAACTACAGGCCAAGAGGTTGATACCAGGCTGAGCTTCTGCCATCAGGAGAGGTCAAATTTATCCACAACACTATGTTTTTCCTCATTCTGATATTTGGCAATAACAGTAATTATCTGAAGCTCCTGACTTGCATCTCCATGATTACAGTCATTGCCCAATTAGATAACTGCATGAGAAAGCTGTAGTACAGGAGATCCCAGTAAAGTGATCCATGGCTATCTGTTGTTGTTATTAGACCCGTAGTCGTATTTGTTGTCCCACAAAGAAGCTTTCAGTTCTTCAGCTGAAGTAAAAGACTGTGCCAAAATGGAACTGTTAATTACAGTTTGCTGCAAATGTGTTAACCGGTTTGTTTTGCAGGTGAACAAAGTTAGTCTGTTGTGCCCTCGGTGGCTGCCTCCAAGTGTTATCTAACCACAACAACTGGATCCGACAGTTGGCCGGAGGAAACAAGGGGAGTAGTGTTTGTCTCAGAGGGGAGACTGAGGGGAAATTCTGCTCTCTGTTTAAATCACTGTCATGCTGTAATTCTCTGCAACAGAGGGCAACGCTGTATGTTGTACTTGTGTTTGAATAACATGCAATTTTTCCTTCCTATATGGTGGTTCATGTTTGTGCGATTGCGTGCATGTGAGGGCAACACACACACACACACACGTCATTATTCTGATATTGCACACCAGTTGTTTTTTCCCCCTCATTCTCCATTATGCCGCCTCTATCCATGAATAAAGGGTTTGTTTGGATTTTCCTCCGGCTTTCCGCTGTTCAGTGTTACCCTGGTTTTGCTCTCTGTTTCCTGGCCTGGATACACAGCTGATTTCTTTTTTCTTTCTTTTTTTTTTTACCTTAGCTTCACAAAGGAAATTATTTCTGACTAGCAGAGATGGGGGAGGAATGACAAACTAATATATCCTACATCTGAACCCGCACAGTGCAAACCATTTGAGTTCCAATATGCCCAGGCTGCTGCCAACACTTTGTTTCTACTGCCTTCTACAACTGTACAGTGAATCCTTATAAATGTCTGTGGCTATTCTGTGAGATATTCAATAACTGATACGGAGGATTAGAAAACTTTTATGTGGGTTCACATTCTGCCAGAAATTCAAATCTTTCCTTACTACGCAGGGTATTTAAAGTGCAAAGCATACTAAGGTTATATCAGAGATCTTATATGATATCATAGCACAGCAACTGCTGTAGATCTACCAAATAAGAATACAGGCAGGTCTCAGATCTACATGTACTATCTCTACCACCCATATCTTTACAGTTTTACTCAGATGGCATTTTAAATATATGTCACTGGGTGTTTCCTTTCCTTTCCTAGTTCTTCAAGGTTCTTGAAGAACAGTCAAAGCTTATTGAATGTCCGCTGCCTTTTGTTCTGCTCTCTGTCAAGATGATCCCACAGTGTTCCAATACCTTTGAGATCTGAGCTGTGGGGAGCCCGGTTGAGCAACGATAGTGTTAATCCTTTGTTTTTTCTATTCAGATATGCTTTTTACTGCATTGGCAGTGTGTTTGGAATCGTCGTCATGCTGAAAAATGAAGCTTAAAATCTGATTGTCATAATTTCATCAGTTTTGAAAAAATTTCAAATGCCACTGACTTAAATGCAGCCCCAAACCACGACACAGACTCCACCATGTTTTACAGATGGCTGTACACACTCACTGTGGTACCTCTCTCCTTACATCCTCCGTACTCCGACAAACCAAAAATTTCACATTTGTATTTAGCACTCTGTCAAACCTGCTGCTTTCATTTTGTTCTTGTGTAGTTTGGCTTCCTTTCCTTAAGAATGGCTTCTTGATGGCCCTCAACTCTGAATTTATACACATGTACCAGGAATCATATGTACATCTCATTTTCTGTATCACTTTTTCAAATGTTCTTATCTAATACTTTCCCAGCTTAGTGAACACACTTATGAGCATGATTTTATTCTTCTGATGATAATTATGTGGAAGTTTCAGTAAAATCTGACCAATACTGTAGAAGTATTGATTCTTGTGAAAAAAATGGAAATGTCCCCATAAAAAGAGAGATGTAACCTTGACCAAGAGCACAGTTTGGATGAAGACCCATTAGGGGATCAGTGTGTGCAAGTTTTATTGTGAACTGTGACAGAACGGACAGATGGCAGATGCTTTGCCATGGCATCAGCTCATCGGTCCTTCAACTGGATGAAATAAGAAGGGGGAATTACACTGATGATGTGGGCAAACCAGGTTATTCCCCGATTATCACCCTTCAGGACCGAAGCGACAGACGCCACAGATCTAGTTCATGACTGGCCCTTACTAATGTGAACACAAAAATAAACCTAATGATAACACATACACATGTATTGTATATGCCTCTTCCATCTATAGATAGATGAATAAATAAAGACTTTAATATCGTTTTATAAGGGTTTAACAATAATAACAAAAATAAAAAGATTACAACTTCTTCTGCTATTAATTTAACTGGCATTTCATTTCATTTCATTGTAAACTGTCGCGGTACTCCAGTTTCCATCCTCGCCTTGACATCCCTCTGAACACACCACAGTTCCACTACTCTTCTTTTTCCTAGTAACTCAATACAAGCAGAGACTTTTACGCACGCAGGTGCGCACAGACACACACGCGTACACACACAAAGCAGTGTGTTTACCCCTTTTAAAAAAGGTTGTCAGAGCATATCACATCAGCAAAGTCAAGCTTGCATGCTCAGGAAAGTGGAAGGAGTGGTCTAGTTCTGCTTCCAACACCAAACGCTCGGCCAACAAAACAAATCAGCAAAGAAAAAAAAAAAAAAAAACACAGGAGAGGGTTTACAACTATTTATTCAATTTGCAATTGAGGGATGGAGATGGGGCTGAATTCTCCTAAAGCACAATGTAATTTCCTGGTGGATGTTTGACCACAAAGTGAGACCAGAGTTGTTGTGGAGAGACACGCTAAAGGGTATGAAGAAAACGAGCGTTGTTTTGGCGAGGGGAAAGGGGTGAAAGAGAGGGCTAACCATTTTTTTCTTGTGGTCTACGGTATGAGGACAATTCATAGGCAGCATGAGGAAATTGCTTGCTTGCGTATAGAGAATTAGGGCCTTAAAAAGGTTGTGGCATGTAACCACAACCTGCAGAAAATATTGTGCAATCTATAGCTGGCATAATATGTCCATATGTTTACGTCAATGCAGAAATGAGAAGCTGGAAAAGAGGTGGCCTGTGTGGCTGAGCTGATTGAAAATTGTTAAAAGGCTGCCTTCAATAACATTCACTGCTGACAGTTTAGCCCTAAACTGTGGGTTCAGGCAGCCAGTCAATATAGGGCCAGCCAAAGATCAGAGCCCATGTACGAAAAAGGACGGCAGAGGCCAACTCACCTTCTTCTTGCTGCAGTAGATCTGCCATTTCTTCTCATCGGGCAGAGCAAACATGGCCTCCCGGTTCTTGTCTGTCAAATCCAGCTCATCCTGCAAAAAACAACAACAAAAAAAGAAGGAAAAAAGTTTGTTTTTGTTTTGAATTCAAAATTCAAATTCAAATTTTATTTGTCACGTACACAGTCATACACAGTACAATATGTAGTGAAATGCTTGGACAACTGCTCGTGACCTAAAGAAAACAAAAAAGGAAAAGGCTATGAATAAGATAGGAAATAAATATGAAAAATTAAAAAGGGTAAATTTAACTAGGAAGGAATAAAATATAAATTAAGGTTAAAAATGAAATAACTGTACAACACAAATTAGAATGAAGGGTAAATTTAACTGGGAAAGAATAAGATAAAATATATAAATTAAAGTTGAAAATAAAATAACTGTACAACAAAATACACAATATAGAACTATATAAGAATGTATGAAGAAATATAAATAAATATATACACAATAACAGCAGCTGTACAAGTATTAACTGGAAATGAAGAATATAGTGACCAGTGTTGTGCAATCCACATTATGTCTTGTGCAGTGCAAATATGCTTGGAATAAAATATCCCTGGAATGAATTTGATGCTACTGATATATTTCAGTAACAGGGACAGTGGCATGCTTCCCACTACATGTCATCACATCTTCTTATAATAATACCCTATGAGTGGGAACTGAGGAGACTATTTGCTGAAGTTCTTTAGCCAAATTTCCCCCCATTCAATTTGACATAGTATTTCAGCTGCTTCTTTTTATCACAGTTTTTATCACAGCCAGACTTTTTACAAGCAAGTATGGATTGCAAGTAGTTTAGAACTCGAACTCCTTTAATGAAGAGCCATGCATGTTGGAATACAAGCAGAAGGTTTTGTATGGTCTTGCTGAAATCCAGAATGTCTCAAATACACAATGTCATCCCTGAAAAACACATCACCTGGATGGGCAGCCATGTAGCATTAATGGTGCCTTCGCACATTTACAAGTTACTCATTCAATGTGCATAAACACCCACCCCCACCCCATACAATCATAATGTACACTTTGAATTGTAAGCTAATAACAAGGCTCTGCTTCTCTTCAGCATCTTTGACTGTCAAATAGAATTTAAGATTCTGGTTGGTCAGACTAGAGGACAGTTTTCCACTTGGCCTCCACCTCAAATGAGCTCAGGCCCGAAACGAGCCTCAGATGAGCTTCCATGCTAGAGGTTGACATTGCATTTGCGGATGTAGTGATAAAATGTGATGGTTTGCAATACAGACATTTCTAGCCTTTATTGCCTTGTTGTTTTGTTCTAGTATCACATTTAAAAATACTTTCCAAAATATGGCAGCAATTTTTTTTCCCCCAGTGTCAACATTTTATGTTCTTGAAGAAAACAAACAAGAACTTCCAAATGATTTGCAAACTATTGCGTTCCTTTTTTTTTAACATTCACCACAGCACACATCCCAACATTTCAAAACAGGCTCGTGTTTTTATTGCAGCTCATCAAGAATAAATGTGCAGAAAAACAGTGATTAAGAATAAACAAACATAACAGCCCAGTAGCATTTAAAGACTGACATAATATAATCAACCCGTCCCTCAGGACACATTCCTAGAAGCCCTGTTGTTTCCTTATCCCTATAACAACACAGACATTTAAGCAATGAGTCGAGTTTACACAGCCACATTTAAATCTCCTTCCCACAGACAAGTGTTTTAATATTCATCCTGCTGCTCTACTCAATTCTTCAGCTCAGTACAAGGAGCCTCCTGCACCTTTTGAAATGCATATGAGCCCAGGAAATGAGTCTCTGTGTGCCAGGGGAGGAAAAGTTTAAAGGAAGGGGAGTCAGATGAAGGAAGGACGCAGAAAGAGAAATGCATTCGGGTTAGAGACCCAGAGGCTATGTGGCTCTGGAAATGGGCTGGCACAGAAGAGACAACTAGAGGCTACATCACCAGGGCTTTGTGCTCCGGCTCAGGCTAATCTCACCATAATAGTTTTGCTACGATGACGTAAACGAGAAGAGGGCGAGCCTCCTGGGGCCCCTGGAATGAAGATGACCACCAGTGGCAGAGGTGGGGCCTCTTTAAAGCCGACCAGCAGATTCGCAGGGTTTGCTTTCATCGCTTTTCAGCAGGATGGGCTGAGGTGGCCCGCATTCCAAGAATCGGACACTATGAAGGATGACATCATCTCTCGTCCTTTCAATGGGCTAACCAGCAGTAGCATTATTGTGGGTTTGAGAGGAAAAAAAAAAAAAAAAAAAGGGAAAATCCGATGGGTGTGAATTTCAAGAGGGTCTATTACAAGTAGAAACCACAATGAAGCCTTAGAATCTTTAGTTCAAGTGGCTTTCATCTCAGCAGCATGATTCACACCCAGAGCTCATCATCGTGGGTCTACAGGGCCGGCTGTATCAAGGGGGAAGCTCACCCCAAAATCTGATTTACATATTTGTCCTCTGGTCTGTAGCACACTCTACCCGTATGTATTTTTTATTTTATTTTATTTATTTATTTGGTGATTAATTGCACCTACCTTGTGAACAATGTCACAGTGACAAGTGTGGAGACCTGACAGTCACATTCACACTTACGAGCAATTTTGAATCACCAAAATGCACGTCCTTGTGCCGTGCAAGTACAGGGAGACTACAAACTCTAAACAGAAAGAGCCCCAGCTAAAATCAAAAAACATAACTCACATTTAAATAAATGGCTTAATTTGCTATTACATACATTAAAAAGAAAAAATTTTTTTTCATTTGTAAAATGGGACATAAATTGATATTTCTGTCACCATTTGGGTCTTTATTCGTTAAGCAGACACAAAAACAAGTGTGGAAAGGAAGAAACCATGGGCTACAAGAAAGCAGCTCATTCTGGCCTGCCGCCTGCTCGCCGGGTCAAAGCCCTGCTGTCCAAGCTGTTGGTTTTTGGAGGAGCTAATGCAGAGAGCCGGTGGGGAAATCATGAGAATGAGACCCGTGGATTTGAACCAGATGGCAGTTGAGCCTGTCTCAGTTCATAGCTGACCTCTGTGCTATTTTGTGTTCTCCGTATAGACTCCTCAGGCCTCTCAGTTTAAGGTCTTATATGGAAAGAAATTATGTGAGAAGAGCATAGATTACAATAGTATTCCATTTAAATATAATTCATTGATTACATAAGACTTTATGAACAGGATAATGTTGACTTCTCAGGCTCTGCCGGTGCTGTTCTGCGTCAGAATCGAGGAAAGGGGAAAAAGAGATGAAGTTGAAAATGAGGACATCGACTGGGTGTAGGAATGTTCATGTCATGCCAGCTGTAAGGAGGACTTTTCACTTTCCAGTTATGCAATTTCCCATCGTGTTCCCCCCCTCCATCACCTTTAAAATGTGCTCCAATACCACATCCACATCACATGGCATCTCCTGACCAGTACAACACCCAAAGAGCATGCGGTCCCTTTCTCATTTTTCCAAAACAAAACCAAACTACTTTCCACTTCATGAAGTACCCCAGTCTTCTCACTCCAGCAAGCTTCAGTTGGAAATTCAACAAAAGCAAAGCTAATATTGTTACACCTGCTGTCTGAGAGGGGAAAATACATACCTAAGGCCTCCCAAGCCCTTCTTTCATATTTCACCCCGAGCTCCCCATCTAATAATATGACAAATGTATTTATTTTTTAAGAAGTGCTACAGTTGCAATCGCCGAGTGTCATGCAGGCATGCAGACAGATAGCTCTGTCACTCAATTTCCTGTTTCTAAAGACTGTTGGGCTTCTCAAATGTCCTGAGATAAAATGAAAAGGGGTGGAAGTTCCCAGACAGTTATTCAAAGCAAAACTATTTCCATATTCAGCATACAAATGAAGAAAACTGGATTTTTAAGAGCTGCATAATGAGAACAAATATAGAAACAAGGCATAAAAAGGACAGAGTAAGGTGCAATGAACGAACAGTTCCTTCATCATAGATGTCAGGTGACATGACATCTGGATCACAGCTGCTGTGACCCATAAGTTAGCGAAGTCTCAAACTAACAGTTTTTGCTATCATCATCATGGTGCTTTGAATCCAGATACCATGACAGCAGGGCAGAACTGACTGTGTTATCGAGGGACACTGAATGCTCACCCTGTGTAGCCTCCTTCATCCTTTAAAGGTGACCATGGGACAAAATGCAAGAGTGCAGGTTTTCAGGCACTTCCACACTTTTCAGGCCTGGAAAGAGCGCCTGAACCGTGCCTATGTGTTGCAGTGATCTACTCTGTAGCCTGGTCTTTTTATGCAAGCTGTGCATTAGCTTTTAGCTAACTAATCATAGCTAATGAAGGCAATGACCTTTGCTTTAATAATCATTTCATTTCCCCAGTGGCAGCATTATTTAAACATCCAGATATGAATATGAATATAGCAGTATTTTATTTTATGACATCAGTATGAGAGGAGAGAGTCTCCAGAAAATATGTAAAATGTAATGTGTAAAATGGATGTAAAGTAGATTTCAGTGTTTTATGGGGATTGCAAACACCCAAACTTCCTGTCTACTCAGTTTTCATGCCAGTCATGTAATGGAACAAATGAACTTAATTAAAAGGTATTATTTAAATCGTCCTAACCTTAAACTGACAACAACACAACTATTCCTTTAAAAAAAAAAAAAAAACAGATTAGGAGTGATGCACAAACTTAAGCGAACCTAAAGCAAATAGATGCAGAAGGTTTTCCAATACTGCCAGCAATCGTAATGATGAAGATATCTTTAAACATTTGGCACATATTGAGACTTCTACAGCAACATAAAATTAATTTGTATGAAATAACACACGTCAGATGATTCAAACACGTCTGCAGGGACTTTGAATTATTTATCTCCACCATATGGGAAGAATGTAAAATAGGACAGAGGGATGAGTCATGCGATTGAAGTCTAAGCTGTGTATGAAACTATGAAAGCCGTACCGCTGCAGGAGAACATTAAGTGAAGAGAAATTAAGTGTGGGAGTGGAGGCAGAGGGTACAGACCAGAGAATGGGAGCGAAAAAGGTAAGGAAAGACATTTTTTAACTAACAACTGACCTTTTAAAAATATTCCTTGTGTAGTCATAGTGTCAGTGCTTTAACTAATAGGCCGACATGGTTTTGGGGTTAGGGCTACATCAAAGCCTGTTGGTTTGGCACGTTCTTAATGCTTGAGTATACATGTCGACATGGTGCCGTGTGGACAAAGAACAGAGGAGGAAATGCCTACTTTGAAGTGGACCCAGTCCGCTCATTTCCAGCTCCATATTTTTATTCTTGAACTCTAGAGTACCGTGGCATTATTCAGAGGTCAAAATTATCCCTATTTATCTCATTCTGGCTCTTGGTGAAGCCCCTCAGTGGATCCAAGACATTGTAGCTCCTCCCACTTTAAGCCAACCATCTTCTGCTTTACCTTGCAAACAGAATGCTTGGAGAGCAGGTGGGTGAAGCCCCATGATACAGAATAAAGGGGGGGTTAGAACTCCTGCAAGTTTTGGATGTGTCCTTGATCCAACACAGCTGATTTAAATGGCTAAATTACCTCCTCAACATGTCTTAAAGTTCTCCAGAGGCTTGGTAAGGGTGATATCTAAAACCTGCAGGACACCCGCCCTTGAGGCTTGGATTTCCCCACCCCTGCAATCCGAAGTCTGAGCTTTTGGCTCATTACTTGTACTATACATACGCTCACCTCATTATTAGAAACTTTGGTCTATTTAACATGAATAGCAAATAAGAGATAAAAAAAAAAAAACATTAAAGCAGACCTCTTCTGCTTTAAAAAAAAATGACCAGTGTACATGTGGAGTATAGGCGTGACACTGAAACCGGAGGGAAGCAAAATGTGCAGGAAGAATGAGAGGTCAGTGAGTTACAATGTGTGAATGACTGGCACTGGAGTGGGAGTGGGTGTGTCTTTGTGACTGAAAGTGTGTGGGGTTCCACCTAAATGGGAAATGTGGAATCCAATAATGACATCCTCTCCAATGCATGTGCGTCTATGAGGTGGCATTTCCAGAGTGGATATGAATGTCTTTACCTCATGTAAAGTCTTACAGTGCTGGCTCAGAGGATTAGTCTGGTGTAACACACACACACACACACACACACACACACACACACACACACACACACTGCGTATATATCCTCCAGCAATCTCTGGGCGAGACAGGAAGGCAGAAGAAAGACGTGCAAGATGGCGGGAAGTCATATGAGGCCTCAAGGGGACCCACAGGAAGCTATAGCTGCCATTATTAACCAAACAAGATTCAGTGAGTTTGCCTGTGTGTGTATGTCAGCCTCATATACCAGACGCAGCCTCTTGATTACTCCTAAAGACCAGTACTGTTATTAACAACAACAAAGAAAAGATCAAAGATTGACTTTTTTAGTCTTAAGACGTGGTGAGAAATTAATTTGGTCACATCATTCATCTCTACAAACCATCACATATTGGGCTCGCTCCACTTAGCAGCATTGAGATGAGTCAGAGTATCCTTGCTTTGATGAGTCAGTCAGTAGCTGTTAGTAGCCTACAGCTTCTCCCCTCATACAAACAGGGCTTGACCACTTTTATAATGAGACTGGCACAGGACAGTGAGCACTGGCTTCACAACAGAGAGCATCAGAAATGGGTAGATCGCTCCACAGAGAAATGCATAGGAAGAAGGAAGGGAGGAAGGAGAGGAAAGAGGGTGCATCCAGGACATGCACTGGGAAGGAAACACACTCCCAGTGGCCCAGAGGGACAAGAACATTTCCATTCCCTCCTGTTATGCAATCCATTTCTGATCTGTGTCCGGGCTCAAAAGCCACACTGGAGAGAGCATTTATGTTTTATCGAGTCTGCTATTCCTGGAAACACAAATTCGCCACTGCAAAATTTACTTGCTTCTAAAATCAGCAACTGAGAGTCACATGGAGAGGATGATAATAGAGGCTGGTTCATCCAGATGTATTGACTGACAGCGGACAGCTGGACGACTGATCAGTGTGGTTTGGATTAAAACTGTCCCAAATCTCAGGACAGAGAAAGAAGGAACAAGGCTCCCACACACAGAGAGACAAACACAAAGCAGACAAAAAGAGGGCAGAGAGACGCACACTAATCTGACCCTGCCAGAACTGCACTCGCCAGATGTTCGACTAGTAGACCTGATCCAGTTGCACCAATTTGTATAAATATCCTCTCTCATCTCAGCTCAAAACACATGGATAACAGCACACTGAGTGGCATGCAAGTTTTTTGCAACTTGTATGCAAAAATAAATAGTACTATGTCGATGATGAAGTGGCATTTTCTCTATTGTCTCAATTTTTTTTCTTTGGCGTGGTTCAGTAGAGCTCTGTAGCTGCATATGTGTCCACACATTGTCACCATATGCTGACCTTTCCACGGCAAATGTTTGTTGTTATTAGCTGACACTTGTAAATCCAAGTCTAGCTGTCCCCAAACAACCTCACACTTGGTTTCTCTTTGTAGAAACCAAACTTTCATTTTGATTTAGTGAACTGCCACCACTGAGAAATGTGCCCAACATGATTAGGGAGAGCTCATTTTCAATTACCCAAATACGAGAGTAATTTCAAGTTTGTTGATAAAAAGTTGTTAGCGGAGAATTGCCCCGATAAACAAAAATAAAGCTGTCAATGTTTTTGGTGCGCAGCCAGACAACCCACATGGCCTACATATCAACTATGCGTGAGAGTCCTGAAGCACTGGTGGAAAAAAGCCATTTAAAATGCACCCAGATCCAAAAAAACAGAACCCAAAACTGCAGCGCATTTGCTATCAGGAAACTGTGCAGCCAGCTGCAAATGTGTACTTTAACTGATGTGATCCATTAGTCCCTTCAGATGTGGTCTTTACTTATTGTGTCAGAATCCATGGGGATTGCTTCCAGGTTCATTTGCATGAGTTTGCTGAGTTTTTCATCATGAACAGGAGGCTCCATGAGAGACTTGGAAACGTTTTTTTTCCTACAGGCTTTCTCCGGGTTGAGATGTTCCACATTTCAAAAAGGAGAGTCCGTGTTTACTCAAGGTAACCAAGGATGGATCCCACATGTGCTTATTCTGAAAAAATTAGCTTAGTGAGCTATAAACTGGAGACAATATGTCTTCTCTGTTTTTCTACATTACCAAGCACCTGCGTTTATCATGAAACAGCAGGAATGTTGGCAGAGGCTTCTAATAAAGTAAAAAAAAAAAAAAAAAAGACTGTAAGAAACGTCCCAGTCAGATTTGCCAGGGTTTATGAACCCTTGTCTCACTTGATTATTTGTTGTTTGGCAGGCAGTCCCACAAACACAACATCAAAGTCTTAACACAAAATAAGTGACATAATCATCCAATACATGCCATACTCACCAGTTCAACTGCTGGTTAATGTAAATATCTAACCAGCCAAACACATGTGAGCAACACAGTGAATTCAGTCATATAGACATGGTCAAGATCACTTGCTAAAGTTTAAACTGAGCATCAGAATGGTGAAAAAAAGTAATGTAAGTGACTTTGAACATGGCTTTGGGAGAGTTGATGAGCCCTTGCCTGCATCACAGCATTACTTCTTACTGTACTTGGGTATACTGAGGTGATAAAGGGATGGATGTGGTCAACAACAATGCTCATCTCATGAGATCTTCTGATGGCCGTTTCTAGCAGAATAACGCACCATGTCACAAAGGTCATGTCATATCAGCTGGTTTACTGACAATGACAAAGACTTTGTGCTTATATGGCCTCCACAATCCACTAGAGCACCTATAGGATGTGGTGAAAGAGGAAATTTTCATCATGGATGTGCAGCCGACAATCCTGCAGCAACTATGTGATGTTATCATTTCACTATGGACAAAAATCTCTGAGGAATGTTTCCAAGCACATTGTTGGATTTACAAAAACTAAACTCTACTTGCATGAGTTGTTATTCTCATGTGTTTATAAAAAAGAAAAAAAAAGAAAAAAAAACTGCAGAGAAGCTTCTTGTATATTTTTTTGTAAACAGTTAAATATCGTTAGCTTCATAGCATAAGTGCCTAAGTCATTGACTTAGTCAAATGACTTAGGCACTTATGCTATGAAGCTAACGATATTGTACATGAGAAAAAATATTAATAACAACTTGAAAAATTTACTGTATTTTATTATCACAAGTCTCTGCACTCAAAGGAAAAATACAGTCTCATATTACAAAAATAAGTACAGTTGCCTTTTAGTAATATTTTCTCATATTTCCTTAGAGATGTCAGCATGTACAGTATTAAACTGTGCATAATTTGCTATATTTTTACATCATTCTGCTGCTGAAAGTAGGCATGGATACTGTAGGTTTGAAATGCCACAAATTCATATCGTTTCTTTCAACAGTGGCCAAAATACTGTTCATGTCATAAGAGGTAATAGGGTTCATCGCCACAGTTATACGTCTGTTATATCTATTCTAGTCCACTGTCATCCAAAACTGGACAGCAGTCCAAAAGTCAGCTGAAGTTTTTCCTTCCCCACACACACACACACACACACACACTGTAAGCCGAGTGTGCACCGCGTGTCTCTCGACACAGCAGAAGACTCCATTATGAATGTGAGGACACATGGAGGTGGTTTACTCCTCCGTTTGGCCCAGATCTGTCGCTCCCACTCCAGAGGCTCCATTGAGTCTCATTCTCCTTCTCAGGAAAGGCTTTCATTTAACAATAATCCCCATTGCCCGTTGCCACAGAAACATACTATGTTATGTTTTTCTTCATTTTTCTTTATTTCCTACCATGCAACATAGGTCCGTCCACCTCTCTCCACATCAGTTCTCTGCCTGAGTAACAATCAGTGTGTCCGGGCTGGCTGACTCCAAGAGGTCTGGTACTACAGACTTTTGGATGCCCAGTTAAATCTGTGTCAGCATGTCGGTTCCTGGATCAGTAAAACAGATGTGCAGAACCAATAGCTCACCCAGATGAACATTATTAGGTAGAATCAGTCGTACATTGGTCAGACTAGACATGAATCCAGCTATTACAGGCTGAGGGATCATTATTTTGGAGCATCATTTTTCTTTATTGAATTTTAAGACATTCTAAATATTAAAGCTACTGTGTGCACAACTACAACACAAGTTTCATGTGTAAATTGCTTCTTTACTGCTAATATGTGAAGAGTAACTTTAAAAAAAAAAAAAAACGTGTTCCCTGACTGTCTACCTAAGAATTTCCTGCAGACACTTTTATAGGCTAGATGTTCCTGGAAAATCCTAGGATGTAAAGTTTCTGTTCATCATCCAGCACCTTTTCTCAATTAGAGATCTGCACAGTAGTCGACTTGCATTCAAATATTGCTGCTCTTTATAGGTGGTATCAGAAATGCTAGTCGGTTAAATACATTTTTATTTTATTAACATATTTGTTCAAAGATGCTATAACTTCACTTGCCTCAAATTGGGGTTGTAGCCCCAAGTAATGTGCCAATGTTGCCAATTTAAAAGTGTCTAACATAAAAAATGTAATTTGCATTGTTGCACAAAGCATTTTTAAGTGTTGCATCTAGTTATGGAAACCTACAGTGAGGCACAAACAGGCCATCAAAAGTGGCCCTCTAACAACTATCTGAACTACAGTTTTTTCAAAAGTGGACGAGCCCTGGTCCGATGAGAAAACCCTGAATCATCTTTCTGAACTAGTCAAGTGGTTTTAAACTCAGGGACGAATCTTTCCTCCCTACTTCTCATTCAGCACATCAATCTGTAAGTTTCATTTTTAGCTGAAATATTTACCGCACAATAAGCTGTGGGTCACTTAGCCCTATCAACCATAAAAACTGCCATGATTTGGCTAAGTGCTCCCATATGACGGCATGTTTTTAATTTACCCCAGAAATACTGGTCTCTGCTGGCATTAAAGAGGTTTCGTTAATGTCAAAGCCTAATTTGTTTAAGTACTTTTTTGTACGGCCATGTACAGCATATCAAAGGGCAACCTGTTAATCCCTCAGAAATTACTGTGTTGACCTCACAGCTGTATAATATGAAAGGCTTTTCTCTCTCCTGATTGAGATAATCAGTGTCTTGATTGCTTTTAAGCTTGAATTTTCATCAATCAAGCCAATAAATATGCTGCAGCTACAGGCAGCTAAGCTTTAATGGCTCATGCATTATTAAAGAACAAATTCAGGGCATAATGCTGTGAGTTAGCTTGAAAAAAAAATCACTACTGGGGGAAACATCTGCTTTGATAAGCTTGAATAATTTTCTTATCATAAACGGAAGTTCCATTGATCCCCTGAATTGAATTTAACAGTGGAGTGATATATCCTGCAGGCAGTAAAGTTTAGCATTCCCAAACACTCAGCAGTGCCAGAAGCAGTCCTGTGGCCACACCAGTCAACACATTGTTGGGAGACAGAGAGAAGCAGGAAATCTGAGGAGAGTGATGGAGGCAGACAGGAACAAAACCAACCAAGAGACTGGAAGTGAGCAAATGGAGAGACAGAAACAGCAAAGCTGTAAAGCCATGACCTGTTTGCAGGGCAGCTGAAACGAACAGCAGCCTTCTCCATTGACGCAGTTGTGACCTGATCCATGTCCACACCATGGGCACATGCAAGTACAGTTATCCTAGTCTGGCACAGAGACCAGACATCAACCTCTGCCAACAACGATAGGGACTGTAGTGCAAGAGTGGGCTGCATACTGGAGAGGATGAGCTTCTGAATTTGTAGTGGCGATTGAGACATGGCCTCACCCAACCATCAAGGCATCCTCTGTAAGAAATCCCCTTCTAATTCGAGACACTGATCTCGTATTGTTTGGTATAATGAGCAGCAGGAAAAGAAAAAGAACTGGGCTGGACAAATCCTGGATTAATTCTTATGACAGATGTGATTTCACTTTAAACTATCCAGTTTGTAAAATGTTTGGAGAAGGGCAAGGCTTCTGTTCAACAGCCATGAGACTGAGAAACCACTAAATAGCACACAAATCTCTTTCATGGAGACTAATATATAAGTTTATGTTACTATTTGGTGCATGAACTGTCTGCAGCAGTGTTTCACTCTGTTTTTACATGGGATTTTAAAAGCCAATTCAACTCCACCAAAAAACAAACATGGGAAGCACAGCAGTCTGAAAGCAGGATAAATGTTTTCTGTGTAGGTTCTCAGTCATCCAGGTTATGGTAGTCTTAAGAGCTTGATAAGAAGGACAATAGACTTTGTTAAGTTTTCTAAAGATGTTTCATTTCCGATCCAAAAAGCTTCTTCAGTTCCAAACTGCTTAGAGGTGAAAAACTTTCATAAATTTTCCTCCCCTGCTGAAGCCCCTGGACGTTTAATGCTTGCAAGACTAATGCATTGCAGCATCCAGAGGAAACACCCTCCTTGATTGCACTTGATCATCAGGATGTACTCCTGCAACTCTATATATTGGTTTAGATAAGGATGCTGGCTTGATAGAGCCTGCAGGGGGCACTGCACGTGATGCCTACTTGCTTCACAAATCAACGCAATTCAGCATCACAAAAACTAACATCCAAAACGAAGTCCTAGAAAAGTTCAGGGCAGCCCTGTGTGAGTGTGAAAACAGCTTACTTAATCATTCATCAAGTTGAATCTATCTTTACTCACCACCAGTTCGGAGAAACGCGCATGCAGCTCCTCAGCAGGCGGCATGGGCGCACTGAACTCCAGCAGCTGCAGTGGCACGGTGTCCTTCAGGTTGATCTCCGGGGGCTCGCTGCTGCCGAAGCAGCACAGGAAGCCCAGGCCCTGTCGTGTCCTCTTCCTGGGGGGCATGATGGCTGTGGTAACACAGGTGGCAGTGGCGGTGCAGGTCCAGGAAGATAGAGGAAGGGGCCAAGGGGCAGGGAGGGGGAGTGGAGCGGAGGACGAGGCTGCTATCTAGGTTGCATCATCTGGAAAAGAGAGAGAGAAGACCAAGCAAATGGCTCTCAGTTACTTTAAAGTGGATTTAAAGTTTCCTGGATCTTTAACCAACACATTTCAATAGTTTAATGATGGACAGCATGTGACCTCTGGTGAGCAACACAGCATCTGGGAAGTTATAAGTGATGTGCACTGGCCCGTGCAGTGCCTTTAATCTATAATAATTTATTCCAAACTATTCGACTTTTGGATTGAAACAGGGAAAAATGGAAACATTTTTTAAATCAATCCCTAATCCTAATCCCTAACCCCAAAAATCTCCTAACTCTCTGGTACCCCTACAACATCTGCAACACAGTGATTGCACTTTCTTCCATCTCAGTCCTCAAATGTGACCACAACAACCCCACCAACCAGTTGTTCAAACCTTCTGTTTTAAAGATGCAGCCAATCAGAATAGAGTTGGCTCAAACTACAGGTGAGGGTTGAGGGAGCTAAAGCAGCTTGTCTAAGTCAAAGAAGGAACCAAGATGCTAAATCTTAGAAGACAAAAAAAAAACAACAAAAAAAAAACGTTATTCTGTGCTGTGAATCATGTGAAGCTGCTCTCCTACAGTCCAAGATTTATAACACGCTAAGACAAGTGAGCATGACATTTTTCCCCGCACAATAAATTATTGATTTGATTCTCAGTCAAATACAGCACAGGATTCATAATGTTCCCAGATCTTTAAGGCCTTATGATGGTCTACACGCCCTGTGTCTCCTGTCGATGTTTCCTTGCAAAGAAATTATTTGTAGTGCACAGGAAGTTAAGCCATTTATGTTTCCCGGAGCCCTGTTTGTTTGGCATAAATACAGGAAGATATGAGCAGCAACAGCCACCACATAAATAAACAATACAGTTCCATGTACAGAAACTGCTAGAATGACTGGAAATGCACATTAACTTACAGTTTATCCAAGCCTATTCTTTATCCAGATTGCCTTTACTGTGTCCTTAAAAACATGTCCCAAGGATTGTAGAGATATTCTCGCTGTGTGGCAACAGGAGTCTTGACATTAGTTGCTCTTATGCCACAACAAAGAAAGCTCTTGTCCATGAGTACAATAGCGACTGTGCAGCATTTGTTGCCTGTGTGCATGTGTGTCTTTGTGCCCTGGCAGTGCCTCCCCCCCTTAGACAACAGTGAGTGACACCCTCTACCAACATGAGCGAGGATCGAATGGTGTAAAACATCCTGGAGGATTTCCTTGATGCTACGAAAAGAATCCGGGTGGTCTTCACTGCGTGAATAACACACTCGTTACACTGTATTATGTCCTATCAGATGCACACACAGTTGGCAGAGCGCTTCTTTATGTAACAGTTAACTGCATTTGTGAATGAAAGGACCTCGGGCCTGTTGTGCAAAACCCTTAGGCATGCAAATCTAGCAGAAACATTTGACCAAGAAATCAATTTGGGAGCCATTTATGGGAACTACAAAAAGTGTCCAAGATGTTTGGAAAGCAGAAGCAGGACCAGATTTTTTTAAGCAACTACTCCCATGTGTTATGCTTCTATTGATATTCTCACATATCCTGACAAGCATTAAATAATATCTGGAGCTTTGCACACATCTGTTCAAGATGGCAGTGAAACTTTATGACCTCAGTTTCCAGAAGAAGCCACAATCTACTACATCATGACTCTCTCACATGCAGATTTGCTCAGTGAAGGAGTTCTCACCGCACGGTCTAAAATTAGCCACATGGTAAATTCTTTATGAATGCCCTGGACCCATGACAAGCGCTTAAAGGGGAAAAAATGAACAGAGAAAACACTACATTTCCATTTTGCCCTTTTCATCTTTTTTGTTCATTTGTTTTTTCCGCCTCCTTGAACCTGTCATCCTTCTCAGGGCAGAAGGAGCAGACCTACGAATGAGCCGGAGGCTATTTTAAATAAAAAGCAACTTAAAGTTTTCTTTGGTTTGTTGAACATGGAAATGCTTGTGTGTCCAACAGTGGGCTTAATTTCGGAATTATTCCATGTAATTCACCTTCCAGTACTTGGACTGTTTGGTAGTCATTGCATCAGCGCTTCAAATGTGAATTCCAGCATGTGTGGCATCTTGTGCCTGTGTGTGCAGTATATTTAACTCTACAGCGGCATGTGTGTTATGATAGCCGAGGTGACAATCCCAGAGTCCGCCGCCGCTCAAATCAGGCGGGGACTGAACTTGGCTCAAGGTTAAAAATGAGCTATGTGCACCTATTCACCTCTGATATCTCCCATTCATTATTCTAGATCAGTTTGGATCATCCTATATAACAACCAAATCCTTTTTACACCCACTCTAAGAGTCACAATCCAAGCCAAAATCCCCTTAGTGATGTGATATATCCAATCTATACATATTATGTACATTGTATACCAAATTCAAGAATGGTAAAATATGACTACATTAAAAAAAAAAGTCCATCCATTCATTTGAAAGGTTGCTGGTTCAGTCCCTGGCTGCTCCAGTCTGCATGTCAAAGTATTCTTGGGCAAGATCCTGAACCCCAAGTTGCTTTATGCTTATCAGAGAATGAATGTTGGACAAAAAAACAGAGAAAAAAGTGCTCGTATAAATGGGCGAGAATGGGTGAATGAGGCGCGTTGTATAAAATGCTTTGCATGCTCCAGTAGAGTAGGAAAGCCTTATATAAGAACCAGTCCAATTACCATGTTTCAAATTTAAGGTTTACCCAAAATGCACTTTTTCAAGCTTTCTCCAGTTATTATGCATGACATTCCACTTGCACTTACACACACACCATGTGAACATAACTAAGATGCACAATAGGAAAAATATTTAAAATAGCCGAGTCCATATATTTTATATACGAGGGATACTTCAACACGCTACACAACACATAATTCAAGGATAAACAACCTACTTTGAAGGACATCATGGAATGATATGTATAACTACAAAGAAAGCCACAGTTCTAAACATACAAACAATACCTGTAATACTCTGCCAGTAAAGTGTACAAAACAGAAGAGATGTTTTAGTCACCACACACTGGAACAGGAATATCCTCAAAATATTTCCATTTCTTGTGCAATTTGTGTCATGTCTGTACAGCTTTCAGCTCCACTGCCATTTTTTTAGATTGCTCCTTGGAAGCCCTGTTCAAACCACTTACACTGAGCACTCTGCAAGTTCACTGAGAGGAAAAAGCAACTTCTGTTTCAACCTGAAGAGTCCAGAGTTTTTTTAAGCCTGAAGGCAACACATGATGTGAGCCAGGAGCATGCTCATCACAGCATTGTGTACTGTAAAGGGGGAAACTGTCAATGTGGAGTTCTACTGCAACGTCTGAGGGGGAGCACTCACAGAAAATGTCCTGAAATGTGGTGGTGCCAGCTGTGAGTGCACTGAAACCTATTTTCTACCCACATCAACACAATCTTTGTTCACCACCTGCCCTATTAGCCATATTTTCCTCCCCGCAACTTCCTGAAAATGAAAATAAAATTGAATGATCACGTATCGGAGAAGCCCAAACACAACTGGACATGTAAAGGCTAGAAGAATAGTAGCTGTACAGAAAATGGTCCAGAGCTGCACAAGATGATGATCTTTACAAGCACTTTTTGATCACGCCTTATATGGACTTAGATGAGAATTCATAGTGGCGAGTTAGGAGGAAAAATGAGAGAGAACAGCACTTTAAAAAGGCAAGGTGGCAAAATTTGAATAAAGGCCCCATCAGGGAGATAAATCAAGGAGATTGGTTTACCTCAGACTGTAACAGTGACAGCTTGTTATCATTTTATTAGTATAAGATATAAGCACAGTGCCAAAGCTTTATTGTATGGAGTTAGTTATAGCTGCTGCCGACAGCTGGCCGAGCCTAATGGAAAAGAGGCCGCTCTACAGGGGTTTTAAAGCCATTCAACAAAATGCACTGTCCAGTGTCTCTGTGTGCATTTCTATCTTCACTCTCCCACTGAGCCCCACGTGCAGCCAGTCTTCACTCAGCACCAGGTCTGCTGGCCTGCTTCCAGCCTGTGCCCCGGGAAAGTGGGCCAAGGAATCCAAACATTATATACACAGAAAAAATACTGTATATACTGTATGGCAAATACAAAGAACCAAGACTATACCCGTGACTATTTGTGTAACCTTTACTATGCTTTGTATGAAGGAGTCACCACACAAACAATCCAAATTGACCGTGTCCACTGCCATATGTGACCTGAGAGCCCTACTTCATCCCCCAGCTTTTCATTTCTTCACTCCCTGTCATCTCCCATTATTCCTCTCTTTCAGGGTGAACGGAGTCCTTTCATCAACCCCCCTCTGACAGTAACATCTGTCATTTGTCCTTGCCACTGCTCACCATCTACTCCATCCATCTTTAATCCCCATTTTCTGCTGTTCTGTTCCTTCCATTTAAATGCTTTCCATCCTTGACAAGCTGTTACTTCTGCCTGGGAGCATATCTCAATATGTACACTTTGCTTTCTTTCTGGGCAACAGTCGGGAAATGTTTAGCTTATTGCTTAGCTTATTAATGTATAGCTGAAAGGAAACGCAAACACAGTTTTAGAGGAGCTGGTAAGAATGAGGCTGCTTCTCTTTTGCTTTCAGTCTGTTTGTTGGTTTTGGTTTGAGTAGCTTGGTAGGAGAAGGCAGCCAATATGTAGCACAACTGGGAAGAAAGGAATGTGTGAAACAGAAAAATATGAACTTTTTGGAGTGATTTATCTATTTAAATGCATGGTTGGCTAAAAAGAAACATTATCATCTAACATTTATTTTCTTTTGCTGTGCTCCCTATTTTTATACCAGCTCCTATACATCCACATAAACACCTACTAATGAAGTACCAACATGGATGCCCTGGACTTATGGGCATGTCGCTTAAAGCCACATCGCTGTCCCTGCAATTACAACTGAACAATTGAAACCTGAGCGGAAAGCATGGATAAAAATAAACTTAGAATAACCAAAAACTTGAAATACTATAATGATAAACTTTTACTATTAAGAAGATTATGAGAGTCCATATTCTTCTCTTGGAAACAGATGAAGCTGTACCCAAAATGCCGACCCTAAATCACACGGAGACTTCCTAACACGCCTTTGCTCATCTCTGGGAAACAGATGCATGTATGGAAAAGGAAGCTTTCACTGAAGAGCAAATGGTTTGTGGACCTCTACAGACTCAAAACATCTGTGTCGAAATGGGAATAGTTGCGCAGAGATTTGTCACTGCTTGTCAAGATAGAGAATTTCTGTACGCACACAGCCATGTCTGTAAAAGTCATGAAAACAGACATATTCTGCTGTATGCCATTTATATAGCCAGACACTCATGCAATAAAATCAAATATAAGATTCAAATGTAAGCAGACACTTTAAACCAAGAGATGTCAAGGAGAGTGAGAAACCTGCTCCCGTATCTCTGAAGGGTCTGAGCAGAAAGAGAGAGCTGGGAAGGAGACAAGGGAAGGAAAGACAGGAAGAAGGGAGGAAGAACGGAGATACTATTGCTGCCACTTCTCATTGAGCCTGCTACCTCATCCTTCATCCACAGTGTTAGGAAGTAGGTCAGTGGAAGAGGAGGACGAGGAGGACGAGGAGGAGGGGAACGCAGTGAGGAGAGACATGCTGCTGCTGCTGCTGCTGCAGGATTTTGTGTGTGTGCAGAAGACCGAAGAAGAGAAGCACTGGCTATCTGTGCAGAGATCAAACATCTGTGCCTGCATAATTTCAACCCTCTCCACAACATCTGCCAAACAACACAAAGCTGTTCGAACCAAATGCAAAATGAGATCAAAATCAAGATCTGTTTTTCACCCATTCCTCTTCCAAGCTGAATTGTCCACTTACTCCGAGAGGTCATTTTTACTCTGCACAATACACGCTCCTTAAAGATGCTACAGTGAGTTCCTGCAACTCTTTTATTCCCCTGTCATTCTTTTTTTTCCCCCTCTATCCACCTTTACATCTGCAAGTATCTTTGTCATTTGCTTGTGAACACATTGATGGATGCATTGGATGCATGAATTCTAGTTGAGATACTTAGAGAGAAAGAATGGAAGTCAAATGCGTTTTGGTGGAGGAGAAAAAAGCGACAATAAAACTAGTCGAGACAAATAACAAGCAGGATAGGCCATTGACTATGTTTTACAGAGGCAATGAATAAAAGATCAGAGGGAAGAGTGTGGTGCACATTTATGCTGCACACATATTGTTTCTGGGTCCCACAAATGAGGACCATTCCTTTGGGGTGCTGGGCCATGCAGGAGGCGGGCTTATGTAAGCCAGTACCAGGGATGGGAGAGCAGTGCCACGCTGGCACAGACAGGAACAAGATGAACCATTGACTGAAAAAGTGGCATTGTTGAAGCAAGCTGCAGGGACAGAGATGGCAAAGGTGGGATTAGGTTGGGGTTTTTTTCACTTTATGTCCTACTTGATGTAGTGACACCAATAAATGCTGAGGAACAGCCATGATTCAATTCAATTCCAGTGGCACTCTAATTACAATTTTAATTATAGAGTTTCCCAATTGGTGTTGGAAATGACATGCATCATCTACTGGGAGGTAGTAAACATGGCTCAATCAACCTCATCTTGATTACTTATCATAGTAAAGAAAGAAACCACTTGAGGTTAGCTCCAAGAACAATCACCAAATGGGACGGCTGAACATAGAAAATCCAAAAATTCCATCTTTCTAAAAAAAGAAAAGACTTGGCTAGATAAACAGAAATTAAGAAATGCTTACACTGGATTTCATGACAATGAAGAGCAAATGTTTGACAAAAGTCAACTGAACGTGCAAGCACAAAGTGTGATAATGCAACAGAAATCTTGTCCTGGCTGCATGTCTCCATATTTGTTGGTAGTCATATTTTCATACATAAAACTTGCATCTGTCCTTGTATATGGATGTGAACTATTCGTGTTGATTAATTTAACAGGAAGTAGCGATTCACCCCAGCCGCTGAAGACAATTAAGCCTTGGCTGTTGTTGCCCCAGACATGCCCTGTGCAGCATGCCCTGCTAACCCCTTTTACCGTCTGCCTGTTTGTCCTTTGATTCCTTTCTCCCCACACTAAAACCACTGGCTGCAAACCAAATCACCTGGGACACTGAAAATTCACTTTCTCAAGGATGTGGCCCACCCACGGCCCATGCTCCTGCCCCGGGGAGGGCATGTACACCACATACATCTTATTCTGTTAGAGTGAGGGGTTATGCTGTAATCATTTACTTAACAGTGACATATAAGCAAGAACCCCCCCCCCCCCCCCCCCCCCGCCCCCATTACAAGAGACATACATGCAAACATGTAAATGTAAGTTTGTTCTTTCTGCCAACAGAGATTAAAGTCATCTTATTAATGCATCACTTCCTCAATTACAGGCAGTTTAGCACCATGGGTGGTCAGATTATAGAAATAAATAATGATTAATCTGAAACAACTGGCTTGAATAACAGACAGGATCCACTGGTGATCTAAATAACGTAAACTGTAAATTAGAAATACACAGTACACCACACACATTGTGACATGCATTCCCGAAGCATGACATCACCCATCTAAATCCAGTTTAGAGCTCCATGGTTAGCAGAGCCTCAGTTGACAAATGACCAGAGCTGACAGCGGAGGAGCTGCCATTATTTCACGGCACATTTGCATGCGCTGCATTCCTGTGCTTGTTCTGAAAGCACACATTCTGCGAGGGATTTCATGTTGGAAGGCCAACAGCGCTTTCATGAGAGTCTGTACACCGAGTGGCTTTCTCATGTGGACCTGGACAATGGGTCAGATTTGGTTGGAACAATTCTGCTGGGGCCCAATGGGGTAGGTTAGCGCAGTCTCCGTCAGAACACTGCAAGTGAATGTGCATCTGATCTTCAAGGGGACAGTTATTTTTAGCTATGACACCATGCTCTCCCTGTCCAGTATTAATGGCCTTTTCTATTAGGACGGTTGTCCTTAATTAGCATGTTTTGGGCTCTGAAGAAGTCGCCTGACAGAGATAACCAAAGACATACCACCATGGAATTTAAAGATGGAGATTGTGCTGTATTTTTGGCTACAGAAAAGATTCACTCAGAGAGAAAGCTAGAAGCAACAGAATGACTAGTTTATTCTGAAACCAACAACAGAGTACACCCACCAGCTGATTTAATTCACAGTTGGATATTTTCAGAACTTAGCAGGAAGTCCATGATTTTGGTCACCTTTTGACCACCTTTTTCCTTTTTAAAAAAAAACATAAAATAAATTCTGGCTTTGTATAAAGTGAAGTCCAATCTGACTATCAGAGAGCACAGGGAAATAAAGAGTGACTTTTGATGACAACACAGTCTTCCTATATTTTCACTCACACAATACTGAAGCCAGATTCATGGACTCTACAATGTTACAGTCAAGCCTTGATCTACACATGGCCATCAAGAGTTTAAGGTCATTACAGATTAGGGTTGTCTGTGCTGGTATGCCTACGTGCATCTTTCAGGAAAGGACTTCAGAATCGGAAGATAGGAAACCCACCCTTCCCTTCACCCCCTACTAATTTAACTAATTCCTTCACAACCTTCTTGATTTCTTTGCTAAGTCCTCCCTTTAGTCACTTCCTTTCTGTCCTGCGATCAGATAAGGGAAGCTGCAAGACAGCTGATGACTGATTCAAAGATGTTGTGTCTTCAGCCAGGACATACAGTCGTGTGAAAAAGAAAGGATTCTATGCAGTTATGTAAAAAGTGAACTACAACCCCATGATTCAGTGGCATGTAGACCCACCTTAAGCAGCAATCACTGAGGTTTGCACACATTTGTTTATGCATAGCTCTCTTAAGGTCCTGCCACAGCATTTGAACTGGACAGATCTGGAATTTCTGGAATCTACTGCAAGACCTTGATTCATTTATTTATCAATTACTCTGCTTTATTATTTCTTTTCTGCTGTATTTGTGTTTGGGATCATTGTCTTTTTGCATGACCCAATTTCAACAAAGCTTTAGCTGTCAAACAGATTGCCTCAAATTTGACTCTAGAATACTTTGGTATTCAGTAGAATGCATGATCAAGTCAATGAATGCAAGATGAACATTTCCTGTGTCTGCACAACAAGCCCAAACTGTCAACCTTCCACCACTGTGCTTGACAGCTAGTATGATGTGCTGTGTTGTGATGTTTGCATTATGACCAAACATCTCCACTTTGGTCATTTTTGGCCCACTGCCTCAAAAGACTTCGTTTCTCACATGACTGTAGTGTGGCTCAAGACTGACTCACTGGGAAAATTCGTAGCGAATTAACACTTCTGAAACACATGACCCACAAGTACAAAGAATTTCATGGCCGCCCTCACATTTCTCACAATGGACGCAACAAACTAACAAAGATGGAACAACACAGAATAACACAAAGCAGGCATTTTTAAGTAGCTTCCATACAGTAACCCCCCCCCCCCAAGAAAATAAAGTACCTCCACTTAAACTGCCCACAACCACAATTATTATTAATTACTTTAATGGTTTGTGGTTAATAGTGTTGCTTAAATATTTCCAGACTGTCTCCAAGGCAAAAGCAATCAAATTTAGACAGAGGCATTTTTCATTTTATTTTGTTTACAAACAGCTCTGTCAGACAGCCAATGCAAGGATGGGGTAGTTATATGGATTTGGCCCATGGTTATAGAGTCTTTACTGGTTATGTGTATGAACTTGACAGACCATCTTAGAGCAGCCTACGTTTTACATCTATATGTCAACTGAGGACTCGGATGCTGTTAATTGGTTATTCTAGACAATAGAATCGTCAGACTTTCCCATGGTGTCCTCATTGTGCCATTTTACCGATCAATCAGTCCATCACATTGTAAATTTTAATCTCTTTCTCTCAGAGGTCCTATTAGCTTCTAGCCTCATTGAAAACAAACATATAAGCATAGTTGGTTTTAACAAGGCCATGAGGCACAGTAACCCATCTCACCCATTAAGCGGAAATGCCTCAACTCAACCACTGGAAAAAGGGGAGGGGGTAGGAGATTTTTCCAATCCTCCAGGGATGTCATTAATAGCCATTTCATTTAGTCTGATTCATTAAAAAAATGCAATTTCCTGATGCAAGGAACATTTATAACAGTGCAGGCCACATAAATTGCCAGGGGGTTGTTACAAGTGTGCTTTTAAATTGTTGCTTTAACCAAAACAAATCTAGCAGCTCCATAGAGCAGTGCAGGGCACCCTTTAAGTACCCAACCATGTACAGTTCCAGTTTGAAGCAAATTATTAGAAACATGGTAAACCCCTTCACAGAAGCCACGAACCACAGACACGGGTTACATGAAAAAGAAAAAAGAAAAAAAAAAGCTGAAATAAGAAGCCATCCAGCAACAGACATCTTGGGCCACGTTAACAAGGGATTAACATGACTTTGAAAGCCTGTCTGCACATTTTGGAGATTTGGTAGAGTAAAAGACTTTTTCCGCTCAGTGTTTAATACCAAAAGGACAGCACTTACAAAATGATCAACCATGTCAACAAAGATGCAAAACTA
This sequence comes from Maylandia zebra, assembly GCF_041146795.1. Lineage (NCBI taxonomy): Eukaryota > Metazoa > Chordata > Actinopteri > Cichliformes > Cichlidae > Maylandia > Maylandia zebra. The sequence continues at coordinate 17,421,781 of NC_135185.1, forward strand.
CATCAGGTACATCAGGTAACCCAAAAGTCCTGTCTTTTTTTTTACTGTTGGGTGTTCTGTACTAGAATTGCAACACTTTAGTTTAGCACCACAAACGTATATACTGGAAGAGTGCATCCTTTTCAAAGACATTTTTACAGTTTGCTTTTTCCCACCCTCAGGAAGACAAAACCAAAAAATGATAAAAATTAATGGAAAAATATCAAGGAAAAAAATAAAAACAGCAATGCACTGACACATTCATAGATACATTTATCCAGTCGCTCAACCCTGATTAGTAACTGTATTCTGCAAGACATCCACGTTGCACAAGGAAAAATCAGTCTGCCAGTTGTTTTGTGAGACTCAAACAATGCAGATGTTAATGTTGGCTCCGGGTGAAGGTTCTATCAAGCACAGAGGCCAGCAATAGAAAATACAGCCATGCTGTTGACCCATTTCTACAAAAAGCCAATGGGCACATCTCTGCTCGTCAAATAGACCGGATCACTGGGATATCTATGCTATTAATACTGGGAATGAGAAGAAAGTCAGCCACGCCACATTCCAAAGTCCTTGACATTCCCACATATTAACAGGGCTCAGAATGAAATCCAATACTTGGCATCCCTTCCCTTCAAACTCCAAAACGCCATCCTGCCGTGTCAAATCGCTTTCTGATTTCATCTGGGAGGAACGTTCCAGAGTCACGAGCTCCCAGTCTAGCTAAAGACGTGTTATTATAAGTGGGAACAAAGTTGGCACTAGTAAAATCTTAGAGCTAGTTACCATGACTCTCAAGAGGGAAAAGATGCAGAAATTCTCAGAGACTGTGCTCCTCAAACACCCTGCAGTCTTGTCTTCTTGAGAGGATGAGCGATTTCCATCAGTAAAACTGAGAGAGATTGTTCTCTTGAACCAGTTTGTTTTCATACATGTTACAGCTCACAACTGCGCTCTCCGATTAAGTAGATGTGCCTTTGTCACCTTGCAATGATCTGACTTCTCATGCTTTGCACTACAATGTGAATGGCTACTAATCTTGCCTGGGTGAGAGGTCAACAGCTGCAGCATAGAGGACATAGGGCTTCTGGGTAATGTCTGGAATGCTCCGCCGAGACAGTTATAGCAAAGAAGACAGGAACAGCTCTCCAAAGTGACGAGCACTTTTTAAAATAGCCTGCGGTAATACTGTACTGAACTGAAGCACTGTAAAGAGGAGATATGCTTACACATCATAAGCCCCAGAAAGTGTGTCACTGGCACAAATACAATAGCAGCATTTGACACACACTGTGTGGGGACTTCCAGTGAAGGGGAGAGAGGACCAGCAGCATTTTTCCTAAAAATCTTCCAGGGTTCTGCCCCCCAGACACTGTAACTACTCTAATGTGAACGCAACATGAAGATGATCCTGGCCAAAAGATCAGATAGTTGACGTCCAAGCAACTTTACAGAGCTCATCTCTTTTTTCTCTCTGTCCCTATCCTAATGAGCAGGCCATTGAGCTGCCAGTCAGCAGCAGGGCTGAAGCGATAAAAGGCCAACCCTTGCTTAATAACTCCCCCTCACACTCCCTCTAAGCCTGAGAGAGCAGTTCATGCATCCGTAATGGTCGATAAAATATGAAAAGCCCCGAGAGCGCTGACGGCAGCAGAGGGTGTATATGTACACTTTCGTTAATGCTCTCCCGGCACGCTGAATCTTTTAGTACTGTCGCTCTGTTTGCCCCCCAGCGCACATGGATGTAGGAGGTCTTCCAGCAGACTGCAGAGTAAGCTTTTAATGTGGTGGAAATAAATACTATCTTGTTCACACTGCAAAAAGACATCAAAGAAAAACACACACGGCCCTTTGACTATATAAATGAGTTTTGCCTCTGGTTCAGTGACCTTAAAATGCAAAACACCAAAAGGGATGAATTACATGAGTGTTACCGAAATAACATGTGTCTCGTGTTTTTTCATATTGCTTTTACTGCTGCATTAGCTGTATAAAAGTCTCCAGAAAAGAAAACATCACTCTAAAATGCTATATTATCTAGTTGGAAGATTTTCCATAAATAAAACTTATGCCTCAGTAAACCCTAACCCCCTTTACGTCCATCATGTCACCAACAATCCATCTAAGGTTAGGGTCAAGTTTGTTTTAGCCACATGCCAAACAGCCGGTTTCAAATGACATCTTACATGTTCTGGGACAAGTTGTTTCTTGCAAGGTTTTCATTTTGAGTTTTCTATGAAAATTCTTTTTTTTTTTTTAAAAAAGGGGTAAACTTTCACCAAATCCCACGCCTATGCCTAGTCCTAACCTTAACCTTGAGGGATGTTAAGAGACTAAGAAAGGATCCCTAATCAATTTCTTAGTTGGAAATTTGGACGGCTGGTGAATGAACTCACATGACCATGCTTTCAAAGCATGCAAAGGATTTACAGCTGACAGACGAGCCAAAAGAGTAAAGCTGGGTATTTTCACCGCTCTGAGGAGCCATGTAGCCATGTACTGGCATCCCTTAAGGAAGCTTTGAAAGGACTGTCAGTTAAAAAGAACTGTCTTCCATACATACTCAGCCCCCAGTGTCTATAATGGGTTGCATGGGAGGAATATGGAATGGAAGATGACTGTGTGATTGATGAAGATGTGTGATCACTCATCATCTAGGTCCCAAAATAGCATCCATTTTACATATGATACTATCCCATCACCCTTCAGTCTTTTAAATGTGAACAATTCCCCTGAAATGTGCATTAGACATCTTGTAATGTGATTTGGTTGAAACTAAATGTTGATGTCTTCCAACTCACATCTGCAGCAGCAGCAATAACACTGAGCCTCCGATCATCCATGAAATCATGAAACTCCCAAAACTTCTAGAATCTCATGTCAAACTGAACCCAAAAGCATCACTATTAAGCCAAAACTGTTTCTTACACAGTGCAACAGCACACATGTGGGTACAGCAAGATGTCCTGTCAGCACCGTTGGAGAACGAGCCCAAACATCAAGACCACATTCATTTCACAACCCAACTTTTGCTCCCGTTTATGAGCTATAAAGCCACTGTAGTGAAAAACGATTGTAAAATACTGCCCTTCCCTCCAATCACAACAGCACAAAATGTGGAAACTTTATCACAGGGGAACAGCAGCCCTTGTTGCCCACCAGGTCTTTTTTCCCCCTTCCTCTCTATGAGCACTCCTACCTGATGTTTATTTTATTGCCTGCAGAAATCTTCAAATTTTCCTGCCTGGACTAAGCAGCATGAGCATCTGTAGCCTGTCATGGGTGAACAAGACTACCGAATAGCTAATACTCACAATGACCGGGAAGGGTTAAGAGTATCAGTATCCAGATCAAGTATCGCCTACTTACCCACTTCAGACCGGTTGCACTAAGAGATGAACCGTCTCTGTGTTGCCTCACTAGCAAATGAAAAAAAAAAAAGCACTCCACAAAAGAAAAAAAAAAGTTAGAAGAAAAATTTAAAGCAATCCCGCATCTTCTGCTTCTACGCAACCGTTTTTGCTTTTTGGAGCTTCATGACCAAATTCCATGGGTTTGCAGAGTTTGACAGACGCCGTTTAGTTTCGTCTGCTTCACCTCTCTGAGCTTCTGAGCTGAGCTCTAGATTTCAGCTGACTGTGCTGGGAGCTGAGCTGTTGACATTGTCCCCGCTCTCTCTCTCTCTCTCTCTCTCTCCCCTCCCTCTCCTGCTCTGTCTCTCTCGCTCTCTCACAGTCTCTCTGTCTTTGGATTACTAATCTACCTTCCCCTCCCCTTCTGGATTCCAGCTCCAGCATATGACAGCATCCATGTGGATGTCAGCTAAAATGTTATGGATTTTCAGTGAATATACCATACATGCATTTACCTTATACTATAGTATCTGTGCGTGTCTGTTATGAGAGGCCATGGGAGAGGGCAAGCTAAAAGGAAATGACCCTCAACGGCCTGTGCTTCCTATGCCTGCCCACAATTCCAACTCCACCCAACACATTTAGGTCTAAATGAGCAGTCGATGTAGGGATATCTCACACAGTACCCAAAGGAAACCTCTTTCCTGCCCCGTCCTCTCATCTTTAACACATGCATAAAAGCACACATGCCCATAAACTGATGTGCCAAATATGGCGTTGTCCATTAGGAATTACCCCTTTGACACAGACAGGAAAAGGATTTCCCTGTGATTTAGTCATCAGTGTTCATTGAGAAAAAGGTGAGTCAGAAACCTTGATACACAAAGATCTCTTGGCTTGGTCAAGTTCGCAGTATAAGCTCAGCCAAATGTAATGTGTGGAAGGGTGGAAAGGAGCTGAAGGGTGGGGAGGAAATCAGCTGGAGGGCCACACCACAGAGGGTTCAGAGAATTGGAGTTCAAGTATGTTACTTGTGATAACATGAGTGGCAAGAGAGTGCGAACAAAAACTTCAAGACACCGGAGACTTCCTGTGAAAGACAGAAACCATCATCTCTTCATCTCCACCCCTCCTTACACCCAAACCTTCAGCCAGACAAAATAAAACACCTATGCAGCAGTTTATCAGAGTTTATGGCCCCCCCGCCCCACCCTTTCCCATCACCAACTGTGCTTCCAATGCTTCTAGCACCAGATTAACACCAGAAAATAAAGTCAAAGACCACAAAAATCCAAGTTTCATTAATTTATCAGCAGGGGGCCACTCTTCTAATTGCAAAAAAAATAAATAAATAAAATAATATTACATCTAACATTCATTTAGAAGCACTACAGCTAACTGGAAAATTTACCTCAACAAAACATCTGTATTGTATGCAGCATAATATCCATTTAGTAAACTATCATCGCTTGTAGAGATAATTATATGATAAAGTATGGTATGCTTCATCATCACTGACAAGTCTGAGTATGAGCATTCTAAAGTGATCAATATGTCTGAAAAAACATTGACATGTCAATCGTGATCTTTAGACATCGACAGCTTCCTGACCACAACTGACTCATCAATACTATTGATGTAACTTTAAAGGCATGGGTCATGCAGACTGAGGTCATATGCCGTCGTCTTATCTTTCATGAGACTGCCTGTCTGCTGACCAAGTTGGAAAAAGTATTGGCTTGTCTCTAATATTGACTTCAGTATAAATGCATGCATATACTGTAAATGAGAGCAAGTGACCACATTCTAAACAAGGACTGTTACTTGGGGGCCATTAGAGTATACCAAATACTTTTCCCCCCAATCTATTTTTTCATTGTTTGATTTAGAAAAAAAAAAAAAAAAAATCACATATTTAGATTTAGTGATAAAGGGCTGGCCTAGAGACCAGTCAGCAACCCCCGGCAACCACAGGTCAATCGGGAGAGGTGTAATGTATCCATTACACCTCCAACCAGTTGCCTAGTGGTTGCTGGCAATTACTGTGTGAAAATGGTTGAAAAGAGGTATATGGTGCTGCACTAAAACCTCCTTGTCATTGCTTTGGTCACTAGCAGATTGCTGTAGTCAAACATAGTTTGAAATATGTCGGTTGTATCTAGAGACCAAAGAAATCAAAAGGAGTTCTTTTGTATAGTCAGCAACCATTTGTCTATTCCCTTGCGACCTGTGGTTGCAAAGGGTTCGCCATCCTGTCTCTAGGCCTACAGGACTGAACCCTTAGATACATTTTTGGCAATCAGCACATTTAAAATCCAGCACATTTTCTTTTTATACTTTTGGTATTATACTTTTATATTTATTTAGATTCATTTATTATGTTTATTATACTCTCTGTGACAGAACCACCACCCACTGAAACTATTGTTTAGACATTCACACACTCAAACTGGAGCCACTGATATGCTAAAGAGTGGAGAAAGGGGCAGTCACAATAACATTTATCATCTTTCTCTAGGGACAGAAGACAGATGACACCAAATTGCTGGCGGTAATGCTTGGGTGCATTCCTGAAGAAGCCCTGGGGACACATCCATTAACCCAGCTGAGCGCCAGAACCAGCTTGTTTCCATGATGTTCACTAGTGTCAAAGTGACATTAGTTTGCATCACTTCTCCATTCCGTCTCTCTCTTTCGCTCTCTCTCTCTCTCTAGAGGGTAACTTCTCCATCACCAAAATGAGGGAAGATAGCCTATTCCTCCGGGGTTATTTGGGGTACGCACAGGCTCCAGTATTGCTGAGTGTACCAGTAACCCTTGTATCATCCATCACAGCCTGATAATTGACGCAAATGGAATGGGCCTGGCATGCATGTGATAAAAATCATGGTCTCTAAAAAAGAGAGAGGGTGAAAGATCCAACAAGCTCTCTATTCCATCTGTTCTCCTTTTCTTTGAGGGTTTGCTGATTTTCATTACCCCTGAATAGCACACATGTTACAGGAAGAAAGAAAAGAGGAGCTTAGACACTCATGTGTACCTCCACATTTACAAATGACTCCAGATCATAGCTTCTACTAACTTGGCTTCAGTAAACCTCACCCTGGGATATTCATATCAACTCAAGCAGGGTTAGGCTTTACCCACAGTGAATGGCAAATGTCATGACTGATAAACCAGCTGCAAAGAGAGAGGCGGGGAGCTTTCTCCTCCGCTGAGCTGTGTGCTGCCAAAAGACACACAGCTACCCCTAAAATCTGCCTGTCACTTGTCAGTCAGTTGGGCGAAACTTCCTGAGCTGCTTTCCAAATCAGTGATTCCCAATTAGGAGTACCCCAGGGAGTGGTAATGCATGACCAGGAGCTAATGGACAAATTATCTCAAGTATTGAAGGAAATCAACTGAATTAAAAATGAGATTTTAGCTCATTCAAGATAATTATAACTAAAGGAAATGAAGAAATTTGCATACTGAGGAATTTATAGAGATTGAAATGAGTGAAGGTTGATTCAAAAAAGGAACAGATTAGTTCAAATCATTTGTCAAAAGTCTGTCTAACAATTAAAATCATTGGTCTAAACCCTTCTGTGCCCGCTATATGGAGCATTCATGAAGTAATATTTTAAGAAAGAATTCACCATCATATTACAGAAACAGTCACAGCCTGGCCAACAAGTGCTACATTTAATCAGAAAGAAAAAAAGGGAACTTGGCACTTGGTGTTACGCTGGACGAAAGGTGAATGGAATATTGGATGAGAAGAAGTGGGTCACCCAAGGTGGTCTCCTCCAGGCTCATAAACCACACTTTCTCCTGCAGACCCCTCTAACGTGCAGCAGCAGTCAAACCTGATAACAGCCAGAGGAAAGCCTGTAAAGAGGCATTTGAAATTACAGATATTGGCATCAGGAGGACTCTTTCCAGGGTTGTCACTGAAGAGAAGTGGCTGGTGCAGCGCTCCAAGCCAGCAGCTGCCAGAGCTAACATGGCAAACGGTCATGCTTTACGATGTGTTGTTCCTTAATGTATTATTTAGGGCTTCTTTAGACCAGGCAGCTCTCATTTAACTGTATTTTGTTTAGGCGAGGAATTCCTTGTGACAGCACTTTGCACTTTCTTTCACACCCACGCAGAAATAAATTGCCCCTGAGAAAATACTTCTGCTGTTCAAAACCCTGAACTCTTGACAGCATAAATATGAGTGCACATTTTTATACATGGTGTAATTGTATGTTAGCTATAAATCATGATGCAGGGGAACGGTATACTATCCATCTTTCAAAAGCCTCTGCACAAAAGCAACCTAATCACAGCAAAGCAGTCAACCATAAATCTAACTTAAGTCACTTTGTTTTTATGGTGACATTTCTTCCTGCTCTTATTATTTATATCCCTGTTGCATGAATTCATGCTTTCTTCTTCTAGCTCGACTCTTTGTGGCTTTCCATCACAAATGTTTGACAATCCACCTGCTTTTACCAACTTCAAATGAGAGTAAACACGCTTTTCAACACAATTACCTCTCATTTGTACCAAGTGCTTTTCCCCCCCCTTTGTGTTCTGCAAAAGCAGTCTGTATCTGAATGGCTCTTTTGTTTAAAAGGCAGACTGGGCAGGGTCAAAGGTCAACCAACTGCCTGCTTCCACAGTGGCTCTAGTGTCTGCTTGGATATGTGCCAGCTACGTGCTGTCATGTTTAGACAATGGTCTAGCTTTCCACTGACTGACTCATGACAGCTTCATCATGTTAACCAGTGATGTAATACCTTGATCTCTGGGCATGAAGGCCGTCGCTATTGGACTTTGAATAACTTCTAAATTATGTCATAGTGTAACCATAATGAAATGCGCCAATGGCGCGTTTCTTCTTCTTGACTGGTTAACAATTTCAGCTGTTTACTCTGGAAATATGAGAATTTAAGCTGGTAGGTTAATTCACTTTTTGCATTTAATGTTTTTTTCCTTTTTTCATTTTTAATTATTATTTTGTTTGTATAATTCTATTTGTGCTGTCTCAAATTTAACTCAAACTAACCAAGGATAGAAAGGACACTGCTAACTGGACCAGAGGAGAAGTAGAATTCTTGGAGCCATGGACATGCTGATTACCAGATGGATGCACTTTTTGAGTAGGGAGATCATTAGCCTTGCTATTTCTACTTTATCCAATTCCTAAGATGGGCAGGATGTTAAGCCCCAGTCTCACAGATTGAGACCAGCCAGTTACCCCCTGGCAGTCTATAATTTTTGCAACTTCCAGCAGCCACTTACCAACCGCTCTGCAAATGCACTTTCCCCCCCTTACCATCTGGTGTTGAAAACTCGTTTCTAGGTGTGACCAAGACTTTAGATATTGAAGTTTGGGTAAACAACATGGGAGACATCTATTTGCAAACCATTTGTGAATTTCTGGCAATAGCCACTCTCACACTGACGTCAGTGTGCAAGCAACACTTTGTCCCCCCCAAAAGCAAATGATTGGTTTCACGCTACAATCAATAGCCTGAAGACTGCTGAAGGCATTTATCAGATATTGCAATAAGTCGCACATCTTATGACATCTTTATATAACAAGCTTGCAAAGTTTCCAAGTTAACATTGGAAGTCTCTGAGTAACACACACTGTATGAGTGAAATACAGTTCACTACGGAAAGATTTAGTTTAAAAAACACATCTGCTAACCCCAATGTGCTTTTATGTGACTATATTTCAAGTATATGTTAGCAGAAATCAGAAAAAACTTCTACCCCCTCTCTTACCTGGAAAGATGTACAGTCCATCTAAGCAACTTGCTTATAGTATTATTTTTTGGGGGTTTTTGCCATCTTCTTCTGCTTCTTTTAAAATCTTTTTAAAGTATTTGGTGCCAAACATCAGCTTATACGAGTCTATAGCAGTACAAGCAAATCTCTTCAATTTTAGAAATATGAGATGGAAAATACAAAGATGTATAAAAGGTCATGCTTTTAAGGCGCCTTCACTTCTCACAGCTCTTTTTTGCCAAAATGAGTCCAGGTGTGTAAACTGTAAAAGTGAGAATAGAGGCTGTCAGTAAAAAATAATGACAAAAGAAGACAAGAAAGGCCTTTGCTCTTTTTCCAGATGCTTCCATTTAAAATCAAATTTGATATATTCCTCTTGCTGTTATATTGGCAACATGGGGCTCTCCTCCTGTGGCTGTATGACATTACAATTTATCAAAATTCCTTATCCTGCCATTCATAAAAAATAAAAATAAAAAAAGCACAAATCTGACCACTCACTGAACCCAAAACTTCACCTTCACCTGAGCTGTTCCAGGTGCCTTAATGTCACTTCTTAGTATCCATTCAAAGCAACATAAATCAAGGCTTTTACACCCTTCAAACACAGGCCCATGTACGGCGGTGAATGTCAGAGTTATGTGAATGTAACCATAAGTCCAATTCTAAACAGCGCAGTTTAAGGGGTTGACCCCACAGACATACATGGTCACGACTGTCATAGTGTCTAGATAAAAACATCTGGGAGTCATCTGTTCCGCTAACAGAGGCCCCATGTGAACAGGTGCGCGTCTGCATCCAAGGCCTCATACCCTTTTTCCTTGACCCTTCACCTCTAGTTAAGGCTGGGAAACTCTTTGAACCCACTGGCAGCACTGGTCACAGACAGTGCTGTCTGATCAGCCAAGGTCACGTTGCATTGGACAGTGCAGTGATCACGTTAGCGCTTCAAACAAACAGAAAGCATGCTCCCATGTTTTAATTAGCTAATGATAGGTTGTGCCCAAGGAGATGCAATGATTGGTGCACACATAAATCAAATACCGCTGTAATTATGTACTTGCATCATGCTGTGACAGCAAAAGCAACAACTGACCAAAACTTTGAAGCCAAAGTGACCAAGCAAGCATCCTCTCTCTAAAGATTTTAATCACAAACCAGAGGAAGTGGGTTGCCTAAAAATAGCCCACCAATTTTACTCTCAAAGCCTTTGGTCTGGGCTCGCCACGACGGCTCCAACAAAGCTACAGTTTACGGCGAGATCCGCAGCTGAGAATAAATGACATTTTTAAAACTTTTTCTCTCAGTCTTGCTTAATGTAATGCTTGGAATGACGCCCCAGCTGGGTGTTGCACTATACCACAGTGAAACCATCTTCCGAGCTCTCCCGGGATAAGAGAGTAATAACAAACACTTCCTGTTTATCACTACAGTAAGTTAGAACAGTCTGTTCTGAGCCACTGTTCATTCCAACACAAATAACAGTGGTTATCACGTCTTAATGTTTCAGAAAACAAGAAGCAACAGCAAATTTAAGAGGCAGCAGAACACCTGTCAACACATTCATGGGCAGATGAGGATAAAAGTTAGCAAGCACGGACCAGATTTTAAGGATTTTTCTCCACAAGCATCCAACAGGTCTATGTGGAGAACTATATAGCGTCAGTGAACCACACGTGCCTCGTGCTCCATCCAACCACACAGTGACTCTCCTTGTCCAGCTGCCTCTTATATGGTGGGAAGGGTCGAACATGTTGTAACACTGATTTACTTCCCCCGCTAAATCAAGCAGCTCTTCCTTTGCAACATCCTGTCCCCCAGCTGAGAGGGGGCGCCGTAAAAGTTATCCTGCAGCGTACGGTCACATGGATTACACTGTTGTCCAGTGGGTTACATCCTTTAGCGGTTTAGATACCGAGGCAAAGCATCCTTAAGATGCATACATTCAGGGCTGGGTCGGGACTGTCCTGGTGCTTCGGCTGATAAGCAACACTCAGCCCTGTCCGCAGGAAGCTATGAGACATATACAAACAAGTGAGAGGAGATTACACCCAGGCTAAAATGATAGGAACCCAATCTTAATTTCTCAATCCATTCTATTTCCCATCTATGTCACAGCGGACAAAGACATATTGTGGCTGCAGAATAAACTTCTCACCCTACATACCCTCTCACTACAGCCTAAAACATTCAAATTCAATCTGGTACAAGCTGAAACCTATAAACAGTTGAATTAGTCATTTGTTTCTGTAGTAATGAATCACTGAGTCTACTATTAAGCCTGATTGAGCAACATACTGAAGCTTCAAAACTCCAGCCAGTATTCAACATCCAAATCAGTGTTCAACCACAAAAATCCCAAATAGCCCATTAAATAGGAAACAGCAATCCAAAATGGTTTATTACACATCAATATTAATTATTATTAGTTATCCTGAGACACCGACATTTGATCTTGGTGCATCACGACTATCATCTGGTGGGTGGAAAAAATTACAGGATCAATAACTTATGGTCAGGAGTTAATAAGGCGTAGCAGCATAATAACTAAATTATGGACACATCTTAATAGTGTGCGGTCACATAATGTGGTATGTGTGCAAGCTTTAGGAGTATAATAGCAATAATATTATGGCTTTACTTGTCTTACAGGATGCACTCACTTTTACTCTAACTTCATAATAATTCAGCATTTTTTCCTAAATGGTTATAACATGCAGAAATTATAAGTGATTTCTTAAAGTTATAATAACCTCTGATTATCCCTGAAGCTGAGTATAGTCTACAAGCCGTGTAGGTGTTTGGATTGAGTGAATGAACAGAGTGAGAATGAGTGTAGAATCGCGCATGTGTATCTTGTTACTGCTGTGTGCACAAGAGAGACAATGTAAATATATATGCTATCACACCATGTGGTGCAGAGGGATGTTGAGAGAGCAGTGGTGAAAGGGAGTGTTGCTGAGGGGCTCCAGTATGCACCGACTGCCCGCACGAGGGCTAAATGATTGTGTTGATTAAAGCCAGCTGAGCCCGGGGTAGCTCCTGTAGCAGAAGACGCACGCACGGCCCCATGTGCCCATGAAATCCATCTGGTCACTCAGTAACACATGCTTACCATCGAGCGCTGCGTGCTTTATGTTCTGCAGCTAAAAGTGTACACAAACACACACCCAAACACCCGCCATGCTTATGAAATCAAGCTAACAAACAAGTCTTTCTCTACAATGCTCATCAGCTGTAATCTGCCCACTCTACACATAGACGCTGATTAGGACTTTCCAGTGATTAAATTCATTCCTTTTACTTGAAAAAAAAAAATGAGGCCACGTTCACTCTGAAGAATATGCAGTCCTTTCATACATTTCAATAGAGGCAGTTCTTCTATTCTAACAGGTTCCATGTTCGACAGAACAAATATATGATGGCTTTAGCGTTTAATTTTTTTGTAAACTATATTGTTTCCCCTGTATGTTCAACAACAAATCGTCACCAGGGACTTTTATTTGGTGTAAATCCCAGATAAAGGGATCAGGATGATTCTAAATACATGCTTGATGGATCACCTCGCAAACCCTTTTAATCCATGTTGGAATTACAAGCCTACAACCAGCTATTTTCATGTTAAAGTTGGTTGGGATAGAACGTTCATGTTTCAATGTTTACACTATCTTACCAGCTTTTTGAAGCCATATGCTGTATCAAGGACAACTTGAATGTCCAAATTCTCTGCACTGCATTTGGCAAGTGTTCAAATTGTTTCAAGCTTTTCACAATTTATAATTTGTTTCAAAATGTTAATAACTTCAAAAAGTCTGATAACTTTCCAAGTGGCCTTACTGGTGCAACCAACATGTTTCAAAGGGCACAACTTTTACTTTAGTACTTAATGAGTGCTTGCACACAAGTCATCATCTTCCATGCAAACAATGATTTTTAGATTTCTGAGGTCACCCAATTACAAGTTTTGCTGAGCAGTACCAGACACTTTTTTGTGTCCAGTTTCTCCTAGCAACTGCCAACATCACCCAACAGCTACTTACCAACCAGTGTGGAAATACAGTTTTTCCCAACAATCCCTAGCAACTGGTGCCGGGGTGTCATCTACGACAGGTCTTAATGCTGAGATACCAAAAGGAAATCATGCAGTCCAAGGTCTCTCTGCACCTCTGACCTTGCAGTGGACACACATGCACTCCCAGATATTGATGGCAGATTCTCCAATACACCACCAATGCTGCAAGCACTATTCCAGTTTTGACACGTTCTTTTGGGTATTTTTCCTTCACCGTTACGTAAAATACATTCAGTTACAGAAATGTTTAACACAATCAGAAGTGTTCAGCAGATGTAAGCTCCCTGAGTGTCAGGCCCATCCTCACTTTAGTCATATGTAGCATCCACCAACACTGAAAAACTATAGTCATCACCAAGTCACTGTATTTATTTAAATTCAAAGCAGATGTTTCTTCACTCATGCCTTAGTGTATATCACTGCAGATATATGGGTTCAAGTTATAAGTAAAGAGAAGCTCTCACACAATATACAGGTGTCTGACTCACAGGCACCCATGGGATGAAAACCTACTGGGGAAAAAACCCCAAAAAAAAAACTAAACCCTTGACCCCTGCACTACAAATCTGGGTTAATCTGCTCCGGCGGCATACAATCAACACACATTGTTCAGATTACATGCTATTAAAGTTAAATGGTCAGGTTGGGCCTCGAATCCCATTGCACACTGTAGCAAAAATGTGGGTCAGTACTTCTTCCCCTGCAGCCTTTCCTCTCCTTGCATCTGAGTTTCCTTCACAGAACAATGAGTCTGAGTTTTCTTTTTCTTTCCACAGCACCAGGACGTGCAGTGAGAACTGGCATTATTACGGTGGCCACTGTGGAGCACTGAGACCCCAAGTTGCGATGCAGGGTGTGATATAAGAGAACTCGGTAACCTTTCAAAACACAGTCCAAAGGAGCCATTTCAATAATTATGAGCATTGATTGTTGTGAATGTAATGAAAGGAAGGATGCAGTAGGTCAATGAAAAAAAAAAAAAAGGGGGGGGGGGGGTGATTTAAATGACCTCACCTGTCAACAGCTTCCTGTTTGAAGGCCTTTTCTGCGGGGGAGCTTAAAGAGTTTTGACAATTGTGAAAAAGGGAACCCAAGCCAGAGAGGTGTTTGCAATGTCGAACACCACAGATAGGAATACACTACAGTAAAAATAACCGATGCACCATCATGTCTGAAGGTTTGCTTCTAATGAAGATTAAAAGGAAGAGAAGGCAAGTCTGGGAAATGTACTGCACAGCACTGACCAGTAGCCAAACGAATTCAGACAGATTTATGTTCACCGCCTGTTTTAATACTTTGTCAGTGGCGCTCTAAGACAGTTTGTGTGTGCAAATGAATCACAGCAGGGCTTCTTCCATCCATTCTGTTTCATGGGCCAAACCTCCAATCAGCAGATACCTTTCCTCTTCCCCAGATCTTGGAAAGAATGTCAGGAAAGCAAGGTCACGTCAGGTAGGGTGGGTGTATGTGTGTGTGTGTTCATTCATGAACACTACCGCTCAGCCGTTTGGGTCACTTTATGGTTTTAATGCAGTTCCATTAGCATTTTCAGCAAGTATAAATCATATTTTTCAGTAGCATGTTGTGTTTACTAATATGAATTTATCAGTAGGAAAATTATATTGGAGCAAACAAAATTCTACTGAAACAAAAGAACTCTTTCTCTTATAAATTACCAGAAATCTGACAGGGGCATTTCTAAGAGTCCAAAACTTTCAAGCTCTACTTTACACTAAAGCTTTCTTTTGCAAGTTGCAAAAGAGTTTGCAGTTTAACACATTGCTGTATAAAGTTTAGTAATCATATTACAGTAAGCAATTATGCTGTTACTTGCATCAATATGGGTGAGTAGAAAGAAAAATTCAAACACACCTTTTTTCCTGCAAGCTTGCACTACAATCACCTGATTCAGTTCATGTGCAGGAAGGAGGAGAGTATTCGAGCAGTCTGCTGCACAACTCTTGCAGAGTGGAGATATAAATATTGCTGTCATTTTTATTGCAGGAAAGAAAGTGACGACAAAGTGCAAACTGTGCCCAGCCAGAACTCATGTGCAAAGACATCATGCAAACACAAAGCTACTGAAGAACCCAGATTGATGTTAAAGCTGCGTATGCTCACCCCAGCTAAGAGCCAGGGCCTTCAACAGGTAACAAAGGAAGTGATGAGCCATCAGGTGTGAAGTGTGGAGAAAAAAAATCTTGAGCATGTCTTCATGTGTGAGACTGTATCCTAAGTTTTATAGTGTTATATTATGTTGTGGAGTAATGCAAATGTAGTGTAGCAAGTTACTCTAGTGAGTAATTAAGTAACGTTAGTGATGTATTAGTTCTTTTGTTTAAATTAAAAATTAATATGTAATACACTGTTTTTTTACACTTATTTTTTACCTTACATCCTCTCCTCAGCATTTGCAGAAATTGTTGTTCAGACATTATTCATTGTAATTTTGTTGTTTTGCATTTATAGACGTTTTCTATCCAGAGTGTGTTCTTTTTTATGAGTTTGAAGATCATAAAATGTGGATATAATGCCCAACTGGGGATAAGGATTGAAAATTAGCAATAAAATTAAACTCTGTATGCAGCCCATCAGTTTAATGCTCTGTACTGAAGCTATGTTCAAGTGCATCATCTCACTGAAAGAAAAAAAATTAGTGAATGAAGATTTTGTTCTTCTCTGATTTAAAATGATGAACACTGAAAAACAATCCATTTGCTTGTGAGATTCCTGCTCCTAGCCGAGGACCATGGGAGCACCATGCAAGGGATGAGAGATAACGAGAACGACTTTCTGTTTTGCAGTGCTACGTTCCCTGAACGCTGCCCAGTTTATGTATTGCAGCTTGTTGTCAAGGAAACCTGGCAGCAAATGAGGGCAGAGCACAAGAGAGGCAGGCATCCAAAGACTGGAAAAAGTGAGCGAGGGAGAAAATTAGGTGAAAAATAACAAAAGTATCAACATAAAATATATTTATTATTCCGATGGTTTCATCTTTGAGCATGAAGTTGAGACAGCACACTTTTCCTGCACTACAGATTATTCACAATTACAGGAACATCACCTATTTTTTTCCAATTAGGAGGTTCAAAACCCACCCACCTCCCTCAGGTCAACTGGAAAATCCCATTTAATTCTCACTAATTGAATGTGAATCATTATCCTGGAAATACTTCAACAAACGCAGTGCAAGTTTTGTCTAAGATATCCTTCCTCCCACAGCCACTAAAAATCAACTTACAAATGTTGCATCTTTATTCTTTAAAGCTAATCTCCGTACTGCTGAAATAGTCACGGTCACTCGCAGTTAGTTGTGCACTTTGGGGATTTTGTCTGTCAGCACAGCAGGGTGGATGCTGGGGATTATGAAGGCAGTGATGTGTGCATGGGTTGATATGGTAGCATTTATGTCTGTTCCAATGGTCCAGGTTGTCAGAGTAATACCTTTAATCCACCCCCTGCTACTAGTATCAGCCCCAAAAGATAGAGTCAAGGGCATGGTTACAGTCCAGTAGCATCCCTATTCCCCTTTTTCAGCTCCCTCTCTCCTTCTGATAATCACAATATGAGTCTCCTCTTTACAGGGCACAGTTAATCCCTGTGGCTCCTGGACCATGTGACCAGTGAGGAGGTAAAGAAGAGGATGAAACTGACTGGACTTTAAGAAGCCATTTGCTAGATGGATCACTGCCTGAAGAAATAATACAGGCTGTAAGACTTTGAAAATGGGCAGCCCATCTAAGCTTCTGCAGGAAGAGAGAGCGACAGAGAGAAAATATATCAGCCTCCAGTAGCTTTAATGCCGGCCAACTCCTGCACTGAGTCAGATGGCTTGGCACACAGAGCACTGGCTTATGGGTTATCTCTCCATCACTCCACTGCTGACAGCCTGGACCCTTCAACACATGTGTGCACACACACGCATACATTTGCAAGAGCTTTTAGCATCCTGGGTCTGCATCTCTCTCACATAAATTCTTTTGTTTTCAAAACTGCTTTTAAAAAGGCGCACCATTATGGACACAATGGTTGGACAACATTCAAATTTGACAAACATTTAATAATCAGCGCTTGCTAATATAAAGGCAGAAGGCTGTTGAAATATCTAGGGCTGAATTAAAATGTCATGATACAGTGCAGTTCCTCTAACGGCCACTTGAAGCTGGCTCCAAAACCGAGTGGCGCTCCATGACTCCCATTATAAAGTGTCCAAGTGTATGTGTTTACTGTCTGGTACAAAAAACTGTTTTGTGTTGTCATTGGAGCGACAAAAGAAAATACAGGACCTAATTGATATATCCCTAACATTTGCATTTATCTGGGCAAGACATCAGCCAAAACTGCATGGGCTAGGCAATGGTACTCTGCTGCATCCCAGAATGCAAAGCATACCTGGCTACAGGAAGGCATTCGGCTCAAACTTGCAGCATCACCTGGTCAGTATGAGGTCAGATCTCACCATAAACAAACTAGTGAGTCTCTGTCTGGTTGGTTCCACACCTGAGTGCGATTATCATGTTCACACGTGCACAAACAAATTTCACCAAGTAGGAAAGTTAACTTTTAATTTAAATGGACACAGCACAGCTGTGAGAAAACACCCTAAAATCGGGCAAACCTACATTAGCAAGCTGATGGACCAAAATTCAGAAAATGAAAGATGCCTGTAATGTGTGCTTATATTGGTCAAAAACCTAAAAATACAGCTAGCTTACCTAGCAAACATATGCTTAACGTTACTTAGTGTTGATACTTAGTTTGTCAGACAAGGAAATGGGGACTTCCACATTGCCACTGTTTAATGTACTTAATATACAATGGCAGGTCTCCACAGCACTACATCCACTAGACATACATGATGAAAATTTTCATTAATATATCTGTTTAGCTCTACTGTAGCTCAGCAGAATATTTTTTTCAGTGACTGTCCTTTATAATGGATTTATCTGAAGAGATTAATTTTCAAAGAGGCAAACCACTAAAAAAAAAAAAAAAAGCCCCCTGTGGGGGGGACAGGAAAATAATACTAAAAGTCTCTCAACCCTAATGGCCACCAGTAGGAGCAGATGTGTGCAAAGCAAAAACACCACACAGAGCTACAAAACCACACGACTAAAGAACTTCAAACATAGTTGTAATTAGGGCTGAACGATTATGGAAAATAATCTAATTGCGATTTTTTGCCCCAATATTGCGATTGCGATGCGATATGCGATTATTTTTTAAGGTCTTTGTCTTCTGTATTATTAAACAAAGACAAGCAATACATCATATAGTATGGCCAATACTATATTACATTAATTTTAAACTGTTCTTTCCTGGAAGACAGACCTCTGTTATGATGACATGAGGTGATGCATGAATTGATGACTGACATTTTTATTTAACTTCTTCAATCACAACAGTATATTTGAACATACACAATAGTTTATTTTTAGCTTACAAACATCTGAGCATAAAGTGCTGACAAGGAACCCTGGTGTAAACATTAAAATGAAAGTCAGTACAATGTGCAGATTGCAGAAATATACATAAACAAAATCAGTGGCTTTACCACACTCAGTTTTTCGACATCTGTGAACTACTAGACAGTCATTCAATTAAAAAATAATATTAAATAAATAAAACTAATAAATAAAAAATACACACATCTTACTGATCTCTGCAGTCAGTAACATTACACATAAAGTGCAAACATAATAGCAATTGTATAAACACACACACAAACACGCCTTTAAAATTTAAAGGCGTGAAATTGGACGGTCTAGCCTTCTGAATCAGAAGGCTAGTTCTGATTAGCGTCACCGCTGTCTCGGTGGAGTTTAATAAACTCGGCCGTCTGCTTCTTGCTATCTAAAATATAACCAGACACTGGTGTAAATTCTCGACTGTCTCACACTTCTGTTTAATAAGTTTTCTGTTTGACGTTTAGTCAGCTGTGTGAAAACCAAGGAGGAACCCACCCGGGGGATTAATAAAGTTTTATTTTATCTAATCTAATAACTTTAATCTCAGCCAAACCGATTTACTCACGAACAAACAAAACACTGAAAAAAGCCCAACAATAACATTTTTAGGTTGTCTAAGTGACTTATATATTACGTTTAACCCGAGCAGCGAAACTCCGCGGTGATCTGAAAATGATGTGCCGGGAGTTGTGCCGTTCTCGGCCGCATCAGTAATCCTCGAGCTCCCGGCTAGCTGTCGAGCTGGTGGGTAGCAGACGCCTCTGAAAACGTCGAAGCACTTTTGCAAATATGGGATATCTTGATAAACCGAGCAGATATTTGATGTTTACACAACTACTTTCTCGCCTGAAAATATGTTAAAAGTTTATTTTGTGACCCAGAAAGATTAGTATGAGTAATTTTAAAACTTAGTAGCGGCCGCCATTGCTGGAAACTGGAGTTTGGCTGGGCCGCGCTATGAATTCTGGGATATGGTAGTAATTTGGACAGCCTTATAATCGCAGTATAATCGCAGCCTTTGCAGTTAGAAAATTGCACTTGATCATGTCGCGATATTATCGCAAATGCGATATATCGTTCAGCCCTAGTTGTAATGACTAATTGTTTAATGTCAGGACATCACAGTGTCATCTTTCCAAGCCATGCAATCTCACAAGTGCACAAACAAGTTGGCCTGGTCTGTCACAACATTCAGGTTGTTAGTACATGGCAAAGTAGTAACCACATGAGTGCTGGGACTGTAGGTTTCCCAGCAGAACATTTCATCATAATGGGATGACTGATATTATTCACTTCCCCTGACAGTGGTTTTAATGTTGTGGCTGAATCAGTCACTAACCAAAAATAACCTCCTCTTCAGATTTGCTAAGACATTCTTGGGTCATCTGAGATTTTCCTACTGGCTTCTGTCATTTGTTTAGCCCCACACTTCCTGAATGCTGATGGCAGACAATCTCCTAGTTTACATAAGTAGAAGGAGAAGAAAACCAGCACACTCTCTGCAAAGGAGGAAGACGAGGAGGTGCATGAAGAGGAAGGGAGTATCTTACTCACCGAGTGAACGGCACAAAGAGGGTCACCTGATGTCCACATGTGATCTTTACCACAGGGGGAGTGATGGAGCGTATATCAGAGGAGGATGACATCTGTTTTAAGAAGCTTCCTCTCCATCTGCACAACTATAAAACAGGACCCAGAGTCTACACGAGTACCTGTGTTTTTCATCAGTATGGACGAAGCAGAGTAGATGAGAAGAGGATGCTGTTGTCACTTATGGCAAGCACGCATGGAAAACAAGCAGGTTGAGAGGGAAAGTCTGGGTTAGAGTTACAGGTGAATTTAAGAATAACACAAGTGCGGGGAGCGAGCGATGGCCTGGTAGTGTTTTCAGACGATGGAGAACACCCACAAAATCTTAAAATCTGGAAAAAGGACACAGTTTATAACGCAGCACAAATAAACGTCCTGCCTTCCTGCCTTTCAACAGTCCATTTGAAGTGCAGTGCCAGTGCAAACCTGCGCGAGATCAATCTGCTCTCCAGAGGGATAAAAGCAAAAGACCCCATTTCAACAGGCCTCTCCAGAGACAGAACCCCATTCATTCCTCCTCTGAATGCTTTAGTTGTTGCCAACCACGCGGTTTGTCACTTGGCGAAAAAGAGTTTTTGAAAAGAACTCGCCAGGGATGAAGGATCTATGGCTCAGGTCCACTGTTTGGATTCTGTTTGTCTGTTTAGTTACTCAGTAGCAAAGGGACAGAACCGTTCTTGGATCCTCGACTGCATCTGCTCATCTATCTCAGAGCTCAAACACAATAAGATGGCAGTTAGCTTGGATGATGCATTAGGGCCTGGGAGAGAGGCTGTAGAGCACAGTAAAAGTGCCTGTCACAGCTTTCTATTCTGCTTAGGAGCTTTGAAGTGCACCATAAAGTCGTTACATGATTAGAAAGAAATGCATGGGAAAATACAGAAGCCAAATTTAGTAATCCAAGACTCTCCCCGAGATTTATGATGGCGTTGAGCTTATAAAACGTTTTACTGTTTAGTAATGGCCTTTAGTTTTAAACAAAGTGACATCACAGGGGAGGTTTGGTCTGATACTGCATGTCTGAACCATATTTTTTCCTCAGGTCAGACTATTTATAGGCTTATGGATTCCAAACGCTGCAGGTGAGGATAGGATAAGAATTATTCAGATGGATCAGAGGGGGAAAACAAGAGGGGTAAATGTGATTCAGCTACTTCTTAAATCTTGTTAAGATGCTCCAGCCTTAGATCACTTCAATAAAGCTCATTTGTCACACTAGCAAAGTGAATTACAGTAGACTAAATTGAATTGAGGATTAGGGTAGGAGGCTTGGCTATCTGACAGCCTGTCATATCTTGTTGTTGTTGGTCAATATAAAGTGCCACACACACACGCGCACGAAACACATAACAAGTATGTCACCATGACACTAAATACACAAAACCTGTGTTTCTGGGATTTCCCGTAAAGCAAATGTGAAAATAAAACTGCATCACTATCCATATGCAAAAGTGGAAACAAATCACTGCCAACGACAATTGAATGCATTAAATGAAAACTGAAATTCAAAATCTAAATATAAAAAGCCACAAACTCTGTTTAATGAGGTAATTCCTCCAGCCAAATGACACATTCAGTACACAAACCAGGAAAAGTCTCTTTAAAAATTTTTTTAATAAAAATAAAAAACCCAGCAACCTCCAAGCTATAAACTTTACATATTTCAGGTTCAATATCCAACCCTGGAGCCAGAACATATTTTGCATGGGTAGCCAAAGTAAACCTGCCACAGTCTGGCCCATTCTCAAAACTCTGTGTCACATCAAGACCCACATCGCAATCTCAGGCCTCAATCTGAAGTGATTTATTGGCTGTGAGTTCTTTTACCAGGCTTCTTCATCACTGTGCTGAAGAGCTTGAAGGATCCACCAACCAGATAAGATAAATCCTACTCCTGAGCCTGATGATAATGCAAATAACTCCAGTTTGGGAATCTAAAAACTGGGCAAAGGAATTCTGCCACCACTTCTACCACTAGGATCTGCTGAGGCAAGAACGGTCCTGGAGGAGTAGTGGGGCTCAGCATCTCTGAGCACAGAGGACCCCCCCTCACCTCCCCAAGGGAAAAGCCGGTCCAGAGAGCGGGGGACTCTCACGGACAGTTGAGAAATTTTCCCACAATCAAACGCAAACAGAGCCACACAGGGCAGCGCGAAGGACCCCTGTCCACCAAGGAGACAGAGGGAGGGAGGGAGGGAAAGAGCTGACGGTTACAATAACACAACCCATAGAAGTACATGCTAGGCCATATCTCTTGTAAAGAGGACCCTCAAAGAGAATGCACTGCTTTGTAAAGAATATTCAGTGATCCAAGTGAGGTCTCAACAGTATTCCAAGGATGTTTAACCTGTAGGTAACCTTCAGTAAATTTCAGAAACCCAGAGGCCTTGGATACCCCTCTGCACAGTTCATTGGTAAATGACCTCATTAAGGTAATCTGTTTTCAGCACAATCCACCACTACAAATACCATCTGCTACGCATTAAACAGGGTGTCAAGCCACAGAGGACATCTGGATTGCTATCGTTGAAAAGTTTAGGCTAATTTAGGCACCGTCTGAACTTGAGACAACATTAAGATAAAAACTCAAGACTGACAATCTAGACCAAGAGATTTAGCATCATTTTGGCCACTGAGATCAAATCTGCTCAGCTTGCAAACAGAGGATATTCCCATTTTAAACAGGAACGGGTTGAACTTTGTCATTACAGCTCAGTCAAAACAAAGATACAGACCTGGATATTGATAACTTCAGCTACCCAATGCAACAGGAAAATTCAATCTAAAGCACATAACGGCTAGGCCTTTGTAAACAAAATCAATTTCCTGAAGGGCAAGCAAAGCACTGGGATGAGGTAACAGGTCAAAAGTCACCTATCATCAAACTCTGCGGAGTATATTTCCAACAAAGCCATAAGTTTGACCTGTGATATGAAGAGGTGACGCAATCACAATCACGAATTTCAAACATTCACAACTTTAAATACTTTGAAGACACTCTTGGATGACACAAAAGCAGAAACCGACTCAGGGAGCTGATAACTTTAGGTTTCTGGCTTTGTCCAAAGCCAAACACGACATTCTTTTCCTGTGTGATTCATGTCTACTTTCTAATGAAAATCTAAAGGTTACATCTTGCGAAAATGTGGCATGCAAGCCTCCTTTCGAGTGGGTCGGTAAAAGTCTTCAAACTTCCTTTTATAGAAGTAGCCCCCAGAGCTGGATATCAAAGCTATTATAAATAAGAAGCTGGAATGCAGAAAGGGAAAAAAATAAACATCCAAGCTGCTCCGTTATCTACACCCAGCTGTGCAGTTTAGAGCCCAATCCTTGGAGATGATGTCACTTTGGCATTGGGTTACTGTTAAAATACTGTCCTTATAATTTAGAGTGGATACTAATTCATTCAAGTAGTAGCCAACAAACCCTGTGTGTGAACCTAACTCAAAGTTAGCACAGACCTTGAACTGAGTTCATACAACCTTAACCCGAATGAAAAACACCCAAAGATAAAATTATCACTGTCAGTTAAGATTAGCAAATGCATCACTTTAAAAGAGATCTATATACACTCAGCAGCCACTTTATTAGATACATCGGCTCAACTGCAAATATCTAATCAGCTAATCACATGCATTCAGGTATGCAGATATCGTTAAGTTGACCCAATCTATCCTGCATGGAATTAACACTTCAGGCTGTTGGTGGTGATCTTATGGTGTGGGAGATCTATTTTCAGCACACCTTGGGCCCTTTAGGTCAAGTTGAGCATTGTTTAAACACCACATACCATGCGAGTATTGTTGCCAACTACATCCATCCCTTTATGACTACAATATACTCATCTTCTGCATCCAGCACTGTTACATGCCATGTCACAAATCTCAAATCATCTTAAACCATTTTCTTTGACATGACAATGAGCTCACTGTACTTAAGTGGCCTTGAAAATCATCAGATTGCAATCCAATAGAGCAATTTTGGGATGTGGCGATTCGGGTCATGGATGTGCAGATGACAGATCCAAGTCTACAGTCATCATGAGACTGCAGTATAAAAAACTAAAGTTCTGTTCTTTCTGGAATTATTTCTGTGTGAATTTTCCACAAATACGGTGTGCTTGCTCCTGAGATCCTTGCCACAATGTCTCATTCAACTCTCCTACAGCACCAACAGCAACTTTCCAGTGTTAACTTCAAACTGGAGTTCACCAGTCAATAATCCTGAAAAATGTCCAGCAATATTTCAACACAAACGCCACATTAAACTCCACATGTGTCATTTTTTTAAGCATTTTGCTTTCTTTCTGGCCTTTGAAAGCCAAGACTAGCTTGCCAACCTTTTTAGGACTTTACATGGCAAGCCACTGCAAATCAAAGTGTATTTATGGTTTACCAATGACTACCAAGGAGAGCGAAGGAGGAACATCTCCAGGCGCCACTTTTCAACATAATTTCAGAGGCAAAGTGAACCTGAGATGCAGAGGTGAGGGGAGACCTGAAGCCAAGAGAATATGGTGGGGCTGACGCACTGGAGGTTTGATAAATGATTCCATATGTGCTCCAGATCCCTAGTGAAAGAGCTGCTTTGTGTTCACTGAGGTAGCACGTGCACAGGTCCCAAGTGCATACCCCTCCCCTTCTTTCTGTTCCATCTACTGACAAAACCTATTTGGCCTTTTCTCGGCAGGTCAGGGTAATATTAGCCAAGTGTAAGTGGCAGGAGCAAAAGGTCTGGGTGCCCGAGTCTCAGTCCGCCTTCTTGCACCCTATTTTGACGGGATCTAATTGCCTGTGACTACATTGAGACAGTGGACCAAAAACAACCACAGCATTGAGTTAGATGGCAGAAGGGGGTGGGGGTGGGGGGGCAGGGTAAAGTTGACAGAGATTGAGACCAAGGAGGGAGAGGTATTTGGGGGAGGGAACTGTCAGTAAGTTTAGAAATATTGGGATATTCTCAACCTCTATTACCCCTAGTGCTAAATCACTCCCACCCATGGCAAAATAATTCCTCAGAGCATTAAAGAGGCAATCTTCGCTGCGCACCTGCTCCTTTTGAATTTTGTCCTGATATGATGGAATAGGTAATCACCCAAAATACCACCTTTATTGTGGTGACAAACTCCCCTCTGTAGAGGTTCAACAACATATGGTGAAACCAAAACTTAAATTGCCTTCAATTTACACCAGTGGTGGAAACATGCAAGTCTGATCAGGTAGTCAAGGCAGCAGGCTACTGTTTCCACTACAAACACTATAGCAGCACTAGTGCACAAAAACAAGTTTGCAATGGCACAATGTGCAAAAAAACGGTCAAGAAAGCGAAGCGTCTCCTCCATATTTAATAAACACATGATTGTGTAACTCCACATTTCTACCTTGTGACTGTTGCTAGTGAGAATGACAGGAAATTAAGACTTTAGTGGCAGCTTGAGGGGGAGGACATAAAAGGAGGAAGAAGCACAGCAGAAGGCAGAAACGTGTCCTGCACTGTTTGATTCCACTGGACAGTGAAGACACCTCCAAAGCTGGGGTTTTTTGTATGTATGTAAACTCTTATAAATACAAGTGGTTTACATACAAACCACAATAATTAAATGAGAACAAAAGAAGGATCCACAGAAGAGAAAGAGAAAGTAAATTACTGACGTGTATTAAGATCATATCATAGCACTCCTTTACAGTTGGGTTACACCAATGTTGGTCGAATGTCAATGGTTTCTGGCACAGTGGGAGCATTCCTGCTATGCTGGAGTTACTTTAAAACTTAGGTTTTTAACAGCAGAGAACAACCTCACTACTGTATGGGAGAAGCAGACCAGAGCCTGTTGCAACCGCTCATCAACAAGTCCTGCACACTGGGCCTCTGTGGCCAGGAGCTACACTAGAAAAGCTGAAATCAGGCTTTTGACTGAAGTCAACGAGACATGTACTCTTAAAGAGTCTCTCAAACAGAATGAATCTCAAATGGTGCAAGAGATCCATATGCATTTATCTACTTATACTTTTCAATGCTTATTTAAGTTCTTTCAGAGTAATAATGTGCATGCTTGGTCAAGTACTGAATCTTGTTATGATGCACCAGTTGAGTTTATTCTGACACCTTTCATGCACTCATTTGTTTTCTGCTGAGCTCAGTGAGCTGTTAAATAAAAATGACTGGGATTAAAATAAAAACAGTGTTACATGAGCAAAATATATAAAAACAACTTAGGACAGAAAAGTAAAGAATTGCTCTGAAGAAGGTGCTTACTTAAACAGATAATGCAAAAATAGTGGAGCAGGTTTAGCTCAGTGGGTGAGCAGAAGACCATATGCCACATGACTAGAATGCAGCAGCATCGGTTTGAGTCTGACCAGTGGCCCTTTGCTGGGCATCTTCCCTTTCTCTCTCTCTCTCTCTCTCCCCACTTTCCTGTCTGCCTTCACTACTCTACTATCAACAAGGCAAAAACCCCCCAAAAAGCATCTGTAAAATAATATCGGTAATAATTTAAATGTAAAATGAATGCAATTACTGTGGCAAAGACTCTGCATCTCTACATCTCTGTGGAGATGATGTAGATGTTGCTTGTCCAGTGAAAATTCACAGGGTGGTCAGGATCCATCAACTATCCATAACCATTTACCACAGCCACAGTCATTTGGATGAGCTCTAAACTAGTTGAGTAACATAAGCAGCACGCTGATTTATTTCAAACTGTGGCACAAGTGAAGGACTACAGTTTTGGGGTGTAACATGGGTTTTGTTTTGTTGGTGAAGGTGACCACACAACATGTATAAACCTGTGTGCACTGTTTGCACCTAAAAGGGTTTGGCTAAGAAGGAAAACACTCCAAAGTTCAAGTTTGCCATCAATATCAGCACATCATCAGCACACTCATGTGTCACCGTCATCAAGTCCCTCGCGGAAAAAAAAAAAAAAAAAAAAAAAACTATGGAAAAAGGCATGCATGTCCCAGTAAATTCAATTTAGGCTAATCAACTAGTCTGCAAATAAGAAGACATCAGAGTGTGGCATCTTTTTCTGACATCTACACACCTGCAGTGAATGTGGTTAGATTGCACCACCAACATTAATCTAGATTACAATATGGACAACCCAAGAGGAACCATAGGCAGAGCCTCAGGTAGTGATGGCTTCATAACCCAATAGTGAAGTGGTGTGAAATTCCAGAAAGGATAGATACTGTGCAACTTTCTACTAAGAGGACATTTTATGTGTCCTTGCATGGATTTCAAAGTGTTTCTGAACATATGTACAGCTCTAACCTTTAAAAAAAAGAAGAAGAAGAAACCCTTGGCTGTACTGTATTCATGGCATTAAATTTGGTTACCTCCTGCTGTAAAAACAAATCATAGAATCAAACCACTTCCACTTTTTTCACATGTACTCATAAATGAAGGTCTAGTAAAGTAGGAAATGGGAGGATGAGGAGTGAAGAGGGGTCTCATAACCACTTGTGCCTGAGGATTGGAAGGAGAGGAAGGGGGCGGGTGGGCATCCAACAGACCCAAAACTGTGTCTGGTATTAGATTATAACCTCACAGCTAATTACTCCCAGACTCCTTAGCCCTGTGCCAGAAACTCTGCACAGATACAGTAAGTCAGCACGCTGCCTCTCCCCCACACAAAGAGAGAGACTGGCAGAAGGTCTACTGCAGCCACTCAGTGTGTAATTGATGAGGGACGAGTAAAGAAGGCAAATGAAAAGTTTTATGAGGGGAGACAGGGACAAATATATCGACTTGGAACACTTGTTGATGAACTGTAAGGGTGCACAAGGGGGTGTCGCTGCTTTCTAGATGATGAGATGATCAGCACTTGTTGCACAGTGATTTATTTAAAGTTTGGATCGAGTCTGAACATCTGATAAAGCACATCATCAGTCAGCAGGCTGCAGAAAGGAGAAGCGACATGCTCTCCCATGACCAAGTACAGGCTCACTCCTGCCCCCTCCTCACTGCCACAGTCTCACCTCACAGACTGGACGAGCAGCAACAGCCAGCCAAAACATCTGGCTCTGTTAGAAGAGAGCACACTTCTCCCTCAACTGCTCACCGGGAACAATGGTCCTGTCTTTCCCCAGCTGGCAAACAGTCCTAGCTTAGACCAGGCACAGTCCACAGCTTTGTGGCCACTCAGATACCAGGTAAAAACACACACAACCACCCAAAGCTAAGCAAGGCTGCTACTCATGCTTCTGGCCACAGAAACAAACATACACATCCAAAAGTAGTCCAGCTCCTGCTCAGTCAGCAGGGGCACAGCCAGAAGCCGAGTACCTCAGCCCACCGGGCCTGTTTCTCTTGGATTACACATGTGTTTTTCTTCCCTACCTCCTCTAAAAACACACAGGTAGCTGGACAAGGATTGTGCACTACAGTCAAAACAGTGGACTCAAAAATACTCCAGGAAAATTGCTTCCTTAGTCTGATTTAAGGTTAAACGGGACAAATATTCCTGCTTTATATGTGAATTTTTGCATGCCTGTGAAAGAGCTTATAATGTATTAAAAGCTCAGCTCTGCTCAGAGATATGCAACAGGACTTTTGAATAAATCCATCCATCACTGACATCCTTTAACACAAGTCTGTTGGTTCAGCGGGCAACCTATTCCTGCCTGTGACGTATGTGCATTACACATTGTTTAAAAAAAATCCTTCAGCAGCTTTACATGCACAAATCCTCCAAGCCACTTACTTAACCAATGATTAAAATGTAATTTCTATGCCATAATCCACCCCAATCCTTTCACCAATAATGGCCTTTTTACACACACACACACACACACACACACACACACACACACACACACACACACACACACACACACACACACACACACACACACACACACACACACACACACACACACGGCCAAAAAGTTGGGGATCACTGTGGCTTTATTTGATGCAGCACAATCTTGATCCGGAAGAAGGAATGATGCTAAGCCATGTGGGTAAGGAGGAGAAAGAGGAGGCAGAGGAGGACGAGAAGGAGGGGATCATTTTGTGCTTAGCATGGTGCTGTGCTTGTAAAGCCTCAACCGCTGGCCAAGAGCAGCCGACGCTGCATCACTGCCAGATGTTCAGACGGATTAAACAGCTCCTGATGCCTCTGACAAGCAGTGTGGCCATTAAGTAGGGATGCCTGTATCTTCTGATTATTAAAGTGCAGTTTTCTTTTTCCAATAGCAATGCAAGATTCACAAAAGCTTCCCTTTTATACATGATCCTTAACATTAATATCTGTCATTTGAATGGCCTGATTTCGGTTAGAGATGGAGAGGTTGTCAAGTTTTTACACATCTGGATGTAAAACAGTATGAAAGATAAGAAAGAAAAAAAACTGCAATCAAGACTAAACACATTACTTCACAAATCCCATTAAATGGACCAAAAATAAAAGGCATATCGATCTCTGCACTATCATATCAGTGAAGAAGTAAGTGAAGAGGCCATCACATGATACTTTGAATGGTATTTAACTCTGGATGAGAAAAGAAATGTTGAAAGAAATATAGAAATAAATAGGTTTAGGGTTATCAACAGGGCGAAATGTTACAAAATTAAAAATAAATACATTTAACAGAGAATAAATTAATGAACTTGAACAGCTGGTGTAGCCAGACTTAGTCCAAGAGAAAGGGAACTCCTATCCACTCAAAGAAGTATGGATCAACAGGAGTCCCCCAATAAGTTTGAGAGTCTGAATCTGGTGCAACAAGCAGAAAATATTTTCCATTTCATTTAATTATAATAATAAAGTGGAAAAAATCAGAGGCCTTAATTGTGCCCCAAGTCTAAATGCCTTTCCTTTTTTTTTTTAATTACTTGATTTGAACAGATCTTCTTATGAGAAGCTATTTCTTTGCAGTGTGGGTGATGACACAGCAGTGGAGGTGGCGCAGCGCCCTCTATAGACGGAGACAGGAACTAACATCAGCGCTGTGTGGCCCAGTGAATGCATAGGTGGATAATATCGAGGTCAAATGCATTGAGCATCGTGCAAAACTCACTGCAGTCCATCATTATAACACAAAGCGACATTATTATCTCAAAATTATCACATCACTGTGAGAAAACCGTCAAACAGATCAAAGATAATCGGTGGGGGGTGGCTGTCATGCGCAAAACTGCATATAAATGCACTGATATACACCTAATGGCACCAATGATGTGTTATAACTGAAGCCATTAATCATTTTCTCCCTTTAATATTAATGCAGGCGAACTAGCAGGCTTCAGATCAGGTGCTGGATCCTAATTGGCATGTTGAGCAGGAAAAAAGGGCAGTCAGGTAAAGCCACAGCAAAGGTTCTTTGATCACATTTAAAATTAAACTCTAATCTGTCCTAATCAGCAGAGACTGTAGCATCAAAATGACACTTTCCCACATCCAGGGGTTCAAATATATATCCAAACCGATGGCCCCGATTGCCTCTACGGCTGCTGAAGGCAGAACCATCCCAGCCTCCAGCTCAGCCCAGGCTGCCTGGCAGAGGAAACGTAAACTTACCTTGCAGACGCGTTGCGGAGAATCAGTCGCTGCTCGGAAATAATAATCCCGTGTGGCTGTCAGCGGGAATATGGGAGAGAAATCACAGCGGGCTGGATAAACAGAGAGCCGCTGAGCTGTGCTGACTGTACGAGGAGGTTCATTCAGCTGAATGATAGTGGAGAGTGAAGGCACTGACAAGTCGGTCACAACAGCAGCACCACGCCTCCTGTCTTAAAGTCACCGCACTCTGCCTGCCTATCCGAGTGGGTGTGTGCGTGTGTGAGAGGTGAACACGACCGCATGAAATCATAGCTTGCTCATTACAGGAAAATAATACAAATGCAATAGCATCGTATAATTCTTTTTTTATGCTCCATATATACTAACTCGACAACATTTCTATGCTCCTGTGAAGCTCTTCATAAAGAACACTAACACAGGCTGTGCAAGAGCCTGGAAAAGGATTATCATTCATCTTAACTGCTAGCCTAATTCAGGGTCGGGGGTTGTCATAGGGCAAGACCCAGCCAACTGAAGGGCTAATACAGAGAGAAAAACAACCATTAGAATCACCAATTAACCGAAAACACGCACCTTTTTAGAGAACTCGCAAAGACTACAAAAAAGGATCTGCAGCTGGCGTCAAAGCCACAACCTTCTTGCTGTATTGCAGCAGATGGTTTTGCATTTCAAATCTGCAAAGTAAGAAGTAACTAACGCATTGCAATAAATAGCAAGGAATATCAAGTGTGATATTCAGTGGAGTAAAAGTAGAATTTAACACAAGAAATACTTGAAGTACCAGTAAATTATAATAGTACTTGAGTAAAGTATTTAACAGTATTTAGTTGCAATCCACCATTGGTTACTCCATGCAGTACCACTCTGTCCTTTATACTGTCATACTGAGAAGTATAGTGATGCATACTTGTTACACTAAATAACACTGTATTGAGTAATCACAAAGAACACTTCTGCCATGGTAGAAGGGTAAAGACTCATGGGACTGTTACAGGCTCAGTGACAGAGCAGATGAACAGGGCAGGCAGAGAGAGGGCATTAGGCTCAACTGACTTTGATACTTCGGTTTTTAAAAAATGCTGCCTGCACAACAAATTCAAGCAACATAGCTGAAACAACATCATGAACTAGTACACATAATAACCATAAATGCACAGTGCACTCATTGCCAATTTGTTTTGTGAGTTTCAACTGACAGAGCTGATGATTGCCTCTTATTAGTTCCGAACAGAGACGTAAGAGGTAGCCAGCTTTCCAAGGTCTGACATGTCTAGGCCATGCGCTCCAAAATCCAGGATTGTCTTCAGTCATGCTGCTACGATTGGATCAGATGCTCTAATTAGCATGGGCTTGATTTTTATTGATGTTGGCATTTAACTGTTTATAATCCTATCGAACAAATTAATTTTATTCATATTTATAAAACTAAGTCAGCAGAGTTCAGTTGAGAGGGTACAGTGACCTTTTTCAGCATGCTCAGGTGTCTGGGACTCCTGTCCACAATGCTGACACTGGACTCTTATTGTTTGTCTCCAAATCCTTATTTAATAATTGATATGACTATCAATCAGAGTTGGTGTTCATGTTCAGGGTTGTTGTCCTTACATTATTAAAACCAGTGTTCTTGTCATGGAACACAACAAAATTAAGGCTGTATAAAGTATATTAAGCAGAATAATGAAGAACAGGTAGTACAGAACACTTCTGTATGCAAGCGCAAGGAATCGTGGACCTGCTAATGTTTAACATGAAATCCTTATTCTCGCAGCGTTTCGATCAGTTATGTTGTGTTTAGACTTTGCTTCTTGGGGCTGTGTAATATGTTTGTGTGGCCAAGAATAGCACAATGGTTTACCTTTTAACAGTCCACCATGACTAAGACTTCTGTAGCGATTAATGAATCGCAGTCAGTGTTTTTGTTCACGGTTGTCATTCATACATTATTAAAAGTAGTATTCCTGGAGCACTGAAACTGTAACTTTGTTGTCTCAAAATTTAGACAGCAAGTTTGCTTCTTTTTTTTTTTTTAAAGTAAAGCCAACTCATTTTGTTAATAGTGAATAATTATTTGCACACTGTCATTGATCTCAATAAACATCAAAACAGCCAATATATCTCTCTGCAGGAAGAGAACATTCATGTCACATAACCACAAATCCTAAAATTTATTGTAGAAGATAAGTTCTTCAAACTTACTGCAAATTTCTTGTTTTCCTGTGAATTAAAGCCTAATAAAGTTCCCCAAATACAAAGCAAAGGTCTTGCCGGAGCAGCTGCTAAGCACTTAATCCTCTGAAATATGAAGAAACAGTATGACTGGCTGTGTTTTGATCTCCTCACAGCCTGTGATCCTTCATTAATTGCAAATTCTGGGCATACACTTTGACCTGGGCTCAAACGTGGACATCAGCACTAATTTATATGTTTGAGGGTGAGAACGAGTCCTGCTGTGGTGTCAGCATGTGAGATAATTCCTCCACATGCAATATGGAGTGTTAGAATTCATGGTTGTATAATAGATGGAAGCTCTAAAGTTTACCTGTTCTTGTTTTCCTTACTGACTCTGCCCCTTGGCAACCACCATGTAAGAGCAAACAGCTAGAGCTGTCTATTTTAGAAAGTCCAACAGTCAAAGTAACCTCACCCATAACTCAAACCAAACTCCAGAGCCCAGTTGTTATGAAGGATGAAAAGATAAAACATTGGTTTTCTGTACAAGACTGAAAATAGTAAAAGTAAATTTATCATTTTAGCATGAGAGTCTCTGAGGTAACTTGCGACAGAATGACTTAAAAGGAGATTCAGTTTTTGTGCAAAACTGCATTTTAGTTATTGTGCAAATGTACTGTTTATAATGTTGGGGAAAACCTGCAGTCAGCTGAGACTGAAGAAGTCACTTGGATGATTAAAAATGTTTCTCCTGGTGAAAACACTACGTCCAGATGAACAGAATCAACCTTTTGCGAGATGCAGTTTAGTAAACTTCCTCATTTGGTCCATTATTCAGGTCTGTAGGTTACTTCTTGGTCAGCATCCACACGTCGAAGAAGAAGCAATGCTCCTAATAATGCGAAAGTTAAATTCCTAATCAAAACTTAAAGAGGTGGGGCTCTTTTGGGAAAAAAACAACTTTTTTTTAGTACCAAGCTGTAAACAGTTAAGAGAAAAAGTATACGCTAATGGCTTCATTACTAGTTACTAGTTTGTTAGTTAGTCCGGCACTGCGGATCACTGAATTGTAACTATCTCACATAAGAGGATGAATTTGGACATTTTGACATGTCTATGGGGATTGACTCACTTCTGGAGCCAACCTCAAGTGGTCAGTTGAGGTATTGCATCTTTTTTTCAGGTTTTCACAGTGGCACAGGAGTAAGAGATACCCTAGCAATCATCAGGATAGACATGCTATTTTATGCTGATGCACTGCACTGATGCCAGTCTAATCACAAAATTAACACGGGGGCAGGTAGGGAATGGTTCTTCTCATGCTTTATGTGATAATAAAATTTAAATAACTGAAAGAATAAAAACAGTTTCCAGGAACTTATTTTCTAAATATATCAGCCTGTAGCCAGTACCATTGTGGAAATAAGGTGTCAAACTGAAAGCAGACACTTAGCTGGTACCCGCATTATTTAGCATTCTTTAAATACTGTCATGCTATTAGACTATAACCAGTTTCCTAAGCTCTCAATGCTATTTTACATTGAGTTACAGAACAACCGAGTGCTTTGAGTTGTTGCTATGGAGGTATTGTGCCTTAATTGAAAAAACAAATCCCTTTAAACATTTGTTACACATTAAGAGACAGATTCTTTCTCTTACTGTGTGGCTTAAAATTTTTTAAATAGCTTGCACTTGTCTCTATGTATCATCACTTTCTGTCTAGAGCAAAATGTGCCAGCTATTGCTGAAACAAGGGTATACTGTATGTGTTTCAGGAGGAGGAAGCCAGAGTGGAGCTGCCCAGTAGCTCAGTGGCTTGGCCTGTCAAAGCTGGGTTGACATTATCCAGTGAGAGCGAGTGATTCAGGCCGTGGGAGAAAAGCAAGCAAAATGCTTTGATTAATCTCCTCAATTTGGCAAAATGGGAGGAGGTGGTCAAATCTATAATCCACTGAGGATAGAGTATCATAGAAGAGTGAGATTAATGGCAGATAATGATACTCAGTCAGTAACTTTAACCTTAGCTTTTTAACCCAATCCCCCACCTCCCTAAAGTTAGTGAACTGGATTTGGCGACATGTAGAGTTTGGCTTCTAAGTTTAGTGGTGGGTCAGACTTATCTTAACAATCCTATTGTTTGGAATATAAATGTACAACATTTAATATAATATAATAAACCCGCCATGTCATAGTAAACAGTATCTTAAGTGACGCCACCACAAATTAAGTATTTTTCCAGTAAACCTGTCCAAGGCTCAGAGCTGGAGAACAGAGTGGAGAACAGATCCAGACTCTGCTGAAGTGGAGCTGAAATACTCCTAAGTATAAATTTGGAAGGCATGACGACCGCTGGACTTCATAATCCTGAGTGTCCAGGCAGACAACTCAAGCACAAGTCAAACCATTTAAATAAGAAGAAACTCTGAAGTCTGATGCATAAAGCCAAGAGAAACAGATTTAGTTACAGGACGATATTCTGATTGTCCGTCAGACGGGAGCCGGGCTGCTTGTAGTTTGACAGGGCTGCAGATGTCAACAGGTCCAGTCAACACGTCGAGATCTCAAGGGTGTCTGGGAAGGAATGGCGCTAACTGAATAAACACATGTCGACTTAGTAAGTAAACACACACAGATTATTAATTTAAAAACCTTTAAGAACCATAGATTTTATTCATTAAAATCAGTTTTGCTGATTGAGATCACATCCCCAAAGGAGGTTGTTACGTTGCTTTAAATTGTGTTTCTTAGCAGGAATCTAAAAGACAGGGCCAGACTTCTATAAAAATGTTAGGTTAAAAAATAAATAAATAAATAAAAATCCAAAACTGCATGTAGCCTGATGTCAGTGACACCAGGCATAGGACTAATGCAAAACTGAGCCTGTTGGAAGTGATTGACCTGTTGATTCGAACCTGAGACCAGCAATTTTTTTAAAGATTGTTCACCATTGATCGAGAACATCTCATCAATTCTTCAGAAATGGATATAAATAAAAAGGGATCCTTCATCTTTATGTTTCTAGACTATTGTCTCAGAAACTGACTGTCATCAGTGCTTAAAAACTGTGGACTCTTCGCAGGCTGAGTTTTGCAAGCTTTTATTTAATTTTAACATATGTTGCAGAATTACCAGAATATGGATCTTTTTTGTTGTTGTATTTTTTATATATATATTTTTGCTTCTGTTGCCGTTGTCTTAATGTCAGTCAACTTCATAAAGAAAATGCTAAACTATAACTGTTGCGATACCTGTTCAGAGTGCACCAATAAATTATGTAAACAAAATATGAGCAACACTTAATATTAAAGAGTTGTTTGTTATCACACATAACATTAGCCTAAAAATAATAGGCAATTAACTTGAATTTTCCCTCAACAACCTTTGCTAAAATCCTTTTTGTTAGTCTTTCCAGTGTTTGCTTGTCTTTGTCTGTTTCACACCTTGTTTGTTACTTGTGTTGTGTCCTCAAGCCTGGCAGAAAAAGATTCAGATTCTAGGCTTTTGCTTGTTCCTGGTAAATTGTGTTTGGTTCCTTTCGTGTGTGAGCTTTCCCACCTGCAGCTGATGTCACAAACTTACAAAATCAAAAACCAAATACCAGTCAAATACTATTTGCATAAAGACGGATACATTCTTTTCACTTATACCTCCTGGTACAAAAATGAACAGGGGCCCTTACCTCAAACTGCCTCAATAACAAACCAGCTGAATAAATGATGGAAACGTTCAGTTTAAGTGGTAAAAATGACTCCACTACTCAGCTGAGTGAGTGATGATGGAAAATAAAAGGGAGCCGCTACGAGGAGAATGACTTCATGCATCCCAAATGACACATTAGCATCTAAATCTCAGTATTTCTGGGACCATCTACCCCCACGGTCATGCTAACGTCAGTTTTCCAAGGAGACCTGCCTCCAGGATTCA
Source organism: Maylandia zebra (assembly GCF_041146795.1). NCBI lineage: Eukaryota > Metazoa > Chordata > Actinopteri > Cichliformes > Cichlidae > Maylandia > Maylandia zebra. Next base: position 17,458,630 of record NC_135185.1, read on the forward strand.
AAAGATTCAAAGCGTTCAAAGATAAACATGTGGCGCACATTGCCAGACTCAGGGATGAAATGTGTTAAAATGCCACATGTTATGATTCACTGGCCAACAAATATACAACCAAGTTGCAACCTTTTGTTTGCCAGAGTAAGTATTTAGGTATGAGATCTTACCAAAGAGCTAATTTTAAAGGTATGAGTCAGTTCTGACTTTTTATCAAAACCAGCAGCTTGTTCTGTTCTGAAAAAGTCAGTCCAGACCAAACTGACTGTTTCATTTTACTTGCTGACATGTTGAAATTTAACAACATCTGTGTGTGTTTTTTTTCCTGAGGTTTGTACTACAAAGCAGGATTACAGGCTCACTTCAGACTTAATCAGGGATAACCTGTTACAGTGTTTTGAATGTGGTTCCCTTCTTACAGTCAATGAAGCACACCTGGCTTTCAGAGCAGGTGCCTCTACTATAAGCAAGCTCAACATGGAACAGAAGAGAATATCTTTTTTATCATTGCAAATGTGCAATAAAGTCTATATAGAGAAAATAACACAGTAGAACAGTAAAAAGCACAAATAAGTGACATGTTTTACAATCATATATTAACGCTTAAAGAACAATTACATTTCTGTAAAAATTTGTTTGCAGATAACAGGAGGGAAAAATGAAAGAAGGATGTTCTGTGAGAGAATCTTTTTTTATTACTGATGCTCATCTGGGAAACACAAACACTTTAGATGCTCTTAAAAACTTCAGAAAAACTTAACTCACACAGAAGTCTGAGGAATTTTCATGTTCAAATCCAAAGAGGAAAATCGGGGACAATGTATACCCTGCAGGTTTAGTGAGGAGTCAGAAAAATCAGCATGTGATGGGAAGACACACCCTGCAATTAAAACTAATAAAGAATACAAACAAAATCTAAATGTCAAAGTAAAATACAAAAAAACTCACATCAGACCCAACAAAAACAAAGAGTCTGGAACAGATGAGACCAGCGCTTCCCGATCAGTTCCAGAGAAACAAACCGACCGGGAAACGCTGAGAAAACTGTGATTACCTCTAAATTAAATCAAGACTTCAAACAAAACACAGGATTGCAAAAATGAAACTCATTACCATAAAGTAAAAAAATAACCATAAAGTAGGAAGTAGGAATCAAATGACTCAAGATTATAAGAACTAAGAGTCACATTAAACTAAAAGATTAAAGACATCAAAAGAAGAATTAGAAAATTTGCCAAACATCAAACATAAACCAAGATATAAAAATATTAACAAAGAATTCAAACCTAAAAAAACCCATCTAAACCAAGAACAAAAACCAGGGATCATCATAAATGCCTTACACACTATAAGAACACAACAAATTAAACAAATGAAATAAAAAAAACCAACAGAACTTAAAGACAGACTGTGATGCTGATGAGTTCATAAAAAGACACTGTCTGCATTTTCTTTCCTTGCTGGCTGCCTGGTTTTGGACACTTTAAAGCCTCAACAATAGCATTTATCAACCGCCATGTACAAATACATCAATACTGTACTTGAGTAGAATTTTTGAGAACTTTGAGAGTTTGCTTTTTGCAAACTTTTTGCTTTTACTCCCCACATTTTAACAGAAATACATCTATTTTCTACTTTTCAGAATAAAAACAGTTATTTTTTGAGACATGTCAGATTTAAAAACATCAATGCCACATAAAAGTTATCTATCACCAGTGCTGATAGCACAATGATGAGATGAAAAAGAAAAAAACTATAAGATCTATGCATCATAACACAGTACTCTGAGTTTAAAGTAAATGCTCCTTAATATTCTTAAATTATTATTATTATTATTATTGTTGTTGTTGTTGTTGTTGTTGTTGTTGTTGTTGTTGTTGTTGTTGTTGTTGTTGTTATATTATCTACTGTTATTATATTGTCTACTAAGCAAACTCTAATCCTAAATGGGTCACTAGTGATTAAGTGGATGTTAAATAAAAGGTCAAAAAGGAGAAAAAAGAGAAAGCATGCGGCTTACACCTGAAGGACGCCTTCTCACGCCTTCCTGTTACTCCTCACCTGACACGACTCAGATGAGTCACTCATTAAAACAGAGGCCCGGCTCTCTTCGACTGAACTGCATGCTCTGATAGATTCTGACTGCTGATATGACGTAGACTGTAGGCACAGACATGCAGAGTATCTGTTTTTCCATCTCTGATGAAGGGTGAAAGACAGAAGCAAAAAGTGCAGCTCAATTAGCTCTCCAACCAACCTCTCGTATTAGCTTTCAACGTGGAAGGATGCAAAGTCATCTGGATGTGCTTTTCATCACCCTTTCTTTTAGATTATCCTCTCTTCTTTCTCTTGCTTCATTTATTGTGATGACTACAGAGTCTGAGAATCAATAAGATAGCACTCTGTTCTATTTTTGCCTCGTGTGATACATTCCCTTTCATTTCCTGACTGTCATCAAAGCCTCTTTGCGTTTCTCTGTCTTTGGCTGCAGAGCCGTAGAGCTATTATCTTCTCCTGTTTATGGTGGAACACTGTGTGCATGCTTTAATGCGTGGGTTTCAAGAAAAAAATATCATTGCAGTGCCATTACATGAACACTGATTTGGGCAAAAATAATGATTCCTGATGACAACTAGAGAAGAAACTGACTTTGTCTTGCTGTAAAGCAGCATCCCACTCCACACTCTCTGATCTCTTTACTTTGGTCTGATTAATGGTGACACATTGCTGCCAATCAATGCACAAATCCATTGTTGTGACCAACTGTCCCCAGTCCTGCTTGTGGATTTTAAAGCATTATGTAACCAAATGGTCAAATGACACAAAGCAAATATAATTTTATTTGCATGGTAAAACATTTTAAAACCCTTTATGGTTTTCAGTGTGGTCCAACTATTTATTCTGTTGCCTTGTTTTGTTTTGGGCTTTAAAAAAAAAAAAAAAAAAAAGCAGAATGTGTTTGGCAGCTACAATATCACCATGGACTCTCTGACATAACATGACATGGCTTGCCAGGGGTAATAGTGACAGCCCACAGGTTATTGCGTGAGGAGTGGCACGCAACAACAGCAGCCCTAAAGCTCTGACTATAAATAAAAGATAAAAGTAGTGTGTAAGTGGTTTATTAAGCCCTGTGTTTACTGTAAATGTTAGCGCTGTTTTGTTTTTTGTTTGTTTGGTTTATTGTTATTGTTGTTGTTTTTGCTTTGAAATCAGAAGTGACCATATTTGGATGAAATGGTGAAGTGCTATGCTTTTAGCAAAAGCTAGCTAGCTTGTTTAGCAAGAGACGCTACACAGATACCTGCTAATTAGTGCTAAGTAACATGTCACCACCTGATCCGTACCGGAAACCCGATCCATACCACGCATGTGCAAAAGGTGTCCACTTCCGGTTGAAGCATTTTACGATAGTTATGGGTCAGAGTATCTGTTAAGATGTTAAGAATAATAAGTATGTCTTGAAACGTTTGCAATAATGAAACATTTCAATATAATGTAGACAAAAGCCGAAGGCTGTCCAAAATTCGTAGACTCCTCCGAATGCAGCCGACAAATGCGTCCTCCTTTTCCCCAAATTTGAAGGATGGGTCGGGTGTGTCCTTCGTGGCCCACCATATCCCAGAATTCATAGTGCGGCTCAGCCAAACTCCAGTTTCCGGCAATGGTGGCCGCTACTAAGTTTTAAAATTACTCTTATTAATCTTTCTGGGTCACAAAATAAACTTTTAACATATTTTTAGGCAAGAATGTGGGTGTGTAAACTTCAAATATCTGCTCGGTTTATCAAGATATCGCATATTTGCAAAAGTGCTTGGACGTTTTCGGAGACGTCTGTTACCCACCAGCTCGATAGCTAGCCGGGAGCTCGAGGGTCACTGGAGCCGCAGAGAACGGCACAACGCCCGGCACAACTCCCGGACTCCCAGATCACCGCGAACTTTCACTACTCAGGTTAAACGTAATATATAAGTCACTTAGACAACCTAAAAATGTTATTGTTGGGCTTTTTTCAGTGTTTTATTTGTTTGTGAGTAAATCAGTTTGGCTGAGATTAAAGTTATTAGATTAGATTAGATAAAATAAAACTTTATTAATCCCCGGGTGGGTTCCTCCTTGGTTTTCACACAGCTGAATAAACGTCAAACAGAAAACTGATTAAACAGAAGTGTGAGATGGTCGAGAATTTACGCCAGTGTCCTGTCATATTTTAGATAGCAAGGAGCAGACGGCCGATTTTATTAAACTCCACCGAGAATTTGAAGGCTAGACCGTCCAATTTCACAGATGTTTACTTCCGGCCTACCCGACCTCCTGAGGACCCGGCCCACATAGACCGCGAAGGCCGGGTCCTCAGGAGGATGCAGCCCATGAATTTGGACACAGCTACAAAATTTATTTGACCAAAACTGGAGCGCAGCATGCCTGGTAGTTTGTTAACACAAATAACTGCAATACAAGCCACATTATTTGTTAGATAATTGCATTTAAAATGCTAAATAAACAAAACCCTAACACAAATACAGTAACATGAATTCATGGCATTAACTACAAAGACCCAAACAGTTTTAGTAGCAGAGTGTAAACTGGTTTATTTCTAGGTGGCCCCTATCGACAAAGCAGGTACAAACTCCAAAACACGCACAAATTGCAAAACTCATGCAAATTCCGAAGCACGTACAAACTCCAAAACACATGCAAACTCCAAAACACACCGGAAGTGCTCCAGGACGCTAGGGGCAGTGTTGAGCTATTGTTACCTAGTGGCTACACAAGCCAGGAAGTACCAACGACCGGATTTGGTGTGTGGTAGTTTTTTGTTGTTGTTGGTTTTTTTTTTTTACATTTTTTTAAAAATTATTTGAATAGATATTAGTGTGGTTGTTCTATCCTTGCAGGTGTTTTCCACCGGTACCCAACTCTATGTGTTTGCAACAAACTTGCCGTTTATTTTGCAAATCGAGTTCAACACTGCCCCTAGCGTCCTGGAGCACTTCCGTTGTGCTTTGGAGTTTGTACCTGCTTTGTCTCTGGGGCCACTGTATATTTCTGTTATAAAGTTAGACATTGTAACATGGGAGTTTGTGGAGACTGCCTTACCTTTGGAGAAGATTTAGTTATTCAGCAGACATATTTGTTAAAATATGAATGTATGCCTTGGTCAGGATTTGAACCCACATTACATTATTGTTACATTATTTACGTGCCACGACTCCAAGCTACCCAATGCCAGGTCGCATAGAATGAGAAAAAAAAGCATCTGTGAAGGAGAGATAATCAACATTACCCTGACATCTGGCTAATGAGCATCCTCCATAAGCACAACCCAATCCCTCTCTTTGTGAGTCTTTAAGGGAGAGGTAACAGTTTGGCAAAGCAGCCCTAAAGCAATGAAGAAACAAACTCACAACTCCAATTTGTAAGTGCTACCACCACGCACACACTACACACAGGCTACATATACATTGCTGTGCTGTGGTGGATGGAGCGTGATTTACTGATTACCCACCACCTTTTACATACTTTGTGTTTATACGGCTAACATTTTTGTTTGACCCCACAGTTTAACATTTTAACATGGGGTCTATGAGGATTTTGGAGGCAGTCTCAAGTGGCCATTGGAGGAACTGCAGTTTATGGCAGCTGTTTCATTTTTTAGTTTTTCTTTAAACATGACTTTAAAGGTCGTTGAGTTCAGCAGTGCAGGTTAGTGAATTGTAAGTCTCCCGCATGAGGAGATTAATTTGGATCCTGGAATATCCTTGCCAGCAGGAATTTTTTGGACTTGCGGGAACTCTCATGACAAATTCCCACTCAACTCATTAGAATCAGCCAGCAAGCATTTCCACAGTTCTTACATAACACTGCACATGTGCTGGACCATCACCTGGACTTGGTTTGTGCTGGGAAGTGGACTTGGACAGAGAGCTGCTGGCTCTTGCCCATCATCACATAAAAAAAGGTGGAGAATGTGGATTTACTGTAGAAATCCTGCCCAGTATTTCCAACTCTTGCAGTTCTTTCAGAGTTTCTCATTCCAGCTGCAGATGTTCTTCTGCTGCTCTTTTCACCCTGTCTCTCGTTTCAAATCCATTTATTTTCCCTCCATTCCTGCACTCCCTATCCTCCTTCTTTCACTGCTGACCAAAGGTTAGAAGGAAATTCCACTTCTCAATAAAATCAGTATGTTTTATTGTACACACATTCTCCTCGCTGCTCTCTGACCTCTTGCCTCTCCTTTTTGCTTGACAGTGAAGTGAAGATGTGGGCTCGCTCAAAACCAAGTTTGTTCTATTTATACGGTGCAGTTAGAGCGGTTAGCTCTGAATTCAGATCTCCAGGCCTTGGAGGGAGGGATTAAATCCACCCTCTTTACCCACTGCCAAGCATTGCCGGACCAGCAGGACCGCCCAGTTCCACTGTCCAAACTCCTGACCGCATGAATTTGGGGTGGAGAGTTGGAGCAGGAGGAAGGAATGGCCAAAAAGGAGTTGCTTGACAAGAATCTGCTCTAGTGTTTGGTCACTTGCGAGTGAAGTGCAGCCTTTTCCATGAGTAGAAACATCTTTTCCAAACGACGAGGAAGTTGAGGTGACTAAGCTGTTATTTACACAGATGGTTAAAAATGAATTACAGTGGCCTGAAGTGAGAGGAAAGCAAGGTTTGCTGGGCTGCAGTCAATGAAAATGCTTGACATAATGTTCATTATGCAACAACAGTCTAAAAATTCCCCCATGCTAAAAATGCCAAGCACGAGAGTTGCTTTAAAAGGAAAAAGTGTGCATCAGATTTTCCAGTCAAATGTGTCCGTTCTACACGTCAGTAATTGTTTTACCATTTTGACAAGTTTTTAAAAAGCTGTGATCAGAAAGAGTTGTGCGACAGTGTCATATCTACTAACAGAACTAAATGCTTTTTAAGATAATCATCTGGGAGATGTTGTGGCAGGTAACCTTGATTGCCTTTTATTGTATAAATAAGTAAGAGATGGAAAACAGTTGCTTAGTGAAGGAATTCTACATTCATTTTGCCTTGTGGACAGACTACATGTCAGCTAGTTGCATTTCACTGCTGTGAAACACATCTCATTTAGAGCAAGGCATTCTTAAATAAATCACTGAAGAGTAATTTATTTCCTCCTCAAACTGACAGAAAAAAAAAACATGCTGATGGATCCAGAAAATGCTAAATGTTACTGTGCATGACTCCTGGCTCATCCCCAAATCCGACTCACAATATTGCAGGTCTTTTTGTCTTGGAGGTTCATATACAGTATTTCAGGAATGCAGACTGAAGTCTGATATGCCGGGGCCTAGCAAGCATAACAGAGGGCAGAAGCCTCAGAGAATAACACATAGCGAAAAGCCCTAAAGAATTCCCTTGGACGCAGCGACTGACCAGAAAATGGTGCACTGGAAAGGAAGGCAGGAGAGCTGCTGAAACCCCAGACTGAAATAGCAAAAACTCCACTGCTGAAAACGACACTCAACACTTTGGTTTATGCTCCATCTGGCCATAAAGTACTTTTAAATATATTTTTATGATGCACTGAAAGTGATATTGAAAGCATTTGAACTATATATATATATATATATTTTTTTTTTAGTAACAAGGATCCATCCAAATGTACATCATTCAAAAGCAACTAGTAAAAAGATGTGAAGATGGGGAAATTCAAAACAACACAGACATTCATCTTATGTTATTAAAGCCAAATTAATACACACTTTTATACTGACAGTGGAGTAAAGATGCAATAGAAATTCAGAATCACTTGATTTTGCACTAGAGCGTTCACCCTGTTCTGCTGCAGGCATTTCCAAATTTTGCACAAGGTGTCCGTTGACAGCAGAGAATCAGATTAGAAATTAGAAATTAGAAATTGGAGCTCAGTCGTTCAGTTCTACTGTTCTACACCTCCAAATGAAAAAGAGCCAGTTGAAGTGAGATGCTTCCTTAGCAAAGTGACCAAGTGTCCCATTTTATGTGCAACTATGCAATGGCTCCATTGTGCAACTATGGTCTGCCTGCATTTCTCCCTTTCCTAGCATCGTGTCACACCAACCCTGTGCAGGTTCTCCTACAGTCATGAAGCGGCTGTGTGCAAGCAGGAGAGGACCCAGATGCAGACTCAAACGTGGAAACCAAAACATGAACTCAAAACACTGCTTTATTGCAGGCGTGGAAGATGTCCAAAGAATAAACTACACTGGGAAATGCTAAACTAAAACACGAGACACACAGGGAGACACAGCCATGAGGGATGACGCGACACAGAACTGAGGGAGACTCTGACATAAATACACAGAGAGCTAAAGAGGAACACAGGAGCACACAGGAGTATTGCTGACACGGATAACTATAACGAGACAGGGAGAAGAGCAAACACAACATGACGGACACTGACGGAGACTATCAAAGTAAAACAGGAAGTACAAAGACATAGACTGGAGAGAGAACACAGATGAGCACGAGGGAGAGAGGCAGACATGACGGGCTGGGAAAACAAGACGGAAAACATAACAGACTAAGGGAAACACTGTACAAGAACTCACACCACAAAAACCACAGACACACAGAGGGAGACACAGAGTGCAAAGACACAGGGGGAAAATGCAAAATAATAAAGGGCCTAACGAGGGAACATAACTACCCAAAATACATAAATATCACAAGGAAACACAAAATGCTGGGCCAGAACGACCCAGAACTCTGACACCTACAGTACATTCATGAATCTCCCCTGAGGTCGTTCTCTTTTCTTCCTACCCTACAGCTCCATCTTCAAAATCATTTGTAAAGTATATAAAATGTCATCTGCACATGTCCAAACCAACTCAGCCTGACCTGAGCTGATATACTCATTTTTAATCTTGTCTATCTCGTCTAACATTTATAATCAAAAGTCAACACTGCAGAAGAGACACTTGGCTAAAGTCGGGCCTGTGATGAAAGCTCAGAGGCTGTCGGTGTGGATCGAATGCAGTTTAACTGCTTTTGCTGTGAGATGGTCGGGGAGAGGGAAATGTGGGTATCTCTGCTTAGACTACTATCCCTGTGACATGGACTCAGATAAGAGGCAGGAAACGGATGGATGGAAGGATAATATATAATGTTTGTTATTATTATTTTAGTGGTCTTATACAACATATCATCACTCTGTACTGGTATAAATCTACCAATGTATATATATATATATATATATGTATATACACTCAACAAAAATATAAATGCAACACCTTTGTTACTGCTCCCATTCCCCATGGGATGGACGTAGAGACCTAAAATTCATTCCAGATACACAATATAACCATCCCTCCCAAACAGTGGTCACAAATCAGTCCAAATGTGTGGTAGTGGGCACATCTGCTATATTGAGATAATCCATCCCACCTCACAGGTGTGCCACATCAGGATGCTGATCTGACATCATGAGTAGTGCACAGGTGTACCTCAGACTGCCCACAACAAAAGGCCACCCTGGAATGTGCAGTTTTTTGCGCTATTGGGGGTCTGGGGACCCAGAACCGGTCAGTATCTGGTGTGACCACCATTTGCCTCATGCAGTGCAACACACCGTCGCATGGAGTCTATCAGATTGTCAATTGTGGCCTGTGGAATGTTGGTCCACTCCACTTCAATGGCTGTGCGAGGTTGTTGGATATTCGTGGGAACTGGTACACGGTGTCGTATACGCCGGTCAAGCACATCCCGAACATGCTCAATGGGTGACATGTCCGGTGAGTATGCTGGCCATGCAAGAACTGGGACATTCTCAGCTGCCATCTGCCCTGAACAATGTGAACCATGATTCATTTGTGAAGCGCACACCTCTCCAACGTGCCAGACGCCATCAAATGTGAGCATTTGCCCACACAAGTCTGTTACGGCGACGAGCTGGAGTCAGGTCAAGACCCCGATGAGGACGACGGGCATGCAGTTGAGCGTCCCTGAGACGGTTTCTGACAGTTTGTGCAGAAATTGTTTGGTTGTGCAAACCAATTGTTCCAGCAGCTGTCTGGGTGGCTGGTCTCAGACGATCTTGGAGGTGAACCTGCTGGATGTGGAGGTCCTGGGCTGGTGTGGTTACACGAGGTCTGCGGTTGTGAGGCCGGTTGGATGTGCTGCCATATTCTCTGAAACGCCTGTGGAGACGGCTTATGGTTGAGAAATGAACATTCAATGCACGGGCGACAGATCTGGTTGACATTCCTGCTGTCAGCATGCCAATTGCACGCTCCCTCATTGCTTGTGGCATCTGTGGCATTTTGCTGTGAGACAAAACTGCACATTCCAGGGTGGCCTTTTGTTGTGGGCAGTCTGAGGTACACCTGTGCACTACTCGTGATGTCAGATCAGCATCCTGATGTGGCACACCTGTGAGGTGGGATGGATTATCTCAATATAGCAGATGTGCCCACTACCACACATTTGGACTGATTTGTGACCACTGTTTGGGAGGGATGGTTATATTGTGTATCTGGAATGAATTTTAGGTCTCTACGTCCATCCCATGGGGAATGGGAGCAGTAACAAAGGTGTTGCGTTTATATTTTTGTTGAGTGTAGATATATATATATATATATATATATATATATATATATATATATACACATATATATACCAGTTAACATCAGTATAGTAAAATAACAATAAATTAGGTCATGTTCACTATCTTTAAGTATAAATATAAATGTAGACAAAGATGCAGAGAAACAGAAATACTCAAACATGTCTGTGTTTGGTTCTCAGGCTACTGTAAGTCCTGTAAGCATGCAGTGGCAAGTAGAGTTAATGTCTCATCCACTTCTGTGCAGTCTACTAAAGGGGTTGGATTTGGATCAGGTACCGAAGCCGTGAGGCAAAAGAGAAAAAATATTCTTTTTTTTTTTTCACTGTTTTGCACGTAGTTAGGAGGATGGGTTTTTAAAAGGAGAAGCAAAAAATGTGAGCTGGATGTAACTCAAGGGAGACTGGGTGATATGATGGCAGGTCAAAGCCACAAACCACAGAGTTTGTCAGCTAAAATTCTCTGACTTGGAGCACACCTTTTTGATCAAGAGCCAGGGAAAAGCACTAGAGAGACAAAGGTGTTCAATGCTGGCAAAGATGACTGAAAAAACTGGTTTCCTTCTTTGCCTTTAAGGACCTATGAGCTTTGAAATGTGCTTGATTGAAGCATGTAGCCTGAGCCTGTGTCTGTAGCAAAACAACAGTCTGTACCTTAGTCTTTTCAGAGGCGATGACGCATGCATTTGCGAGCAAGTCTGTGTGCGTGCGCACGCATGCTTGCACATGTCAACTTGTGTAATCATCACTGAATCCACTGTGAAACCTGTGTACATTTTTATTGTCACTTGATCTGCCTGTGAACTCTGTACAGGAAATTAAAAATATAAAAGTGAAAAACACTGAAGCTGAGTTACTGGAAATCATTCATTAGAAAAATTCATTTTGTATGTATGTAAAACTGAAAACTGTTTAAAGAGTGTCCATCATTTCTTGAGAGCAAAAATGTGCTTGATCCGGACCTGAAGTCCGCTTCCGTGCGTCAGTCTCGTGCAGTGGCTGCTCCATTGGGGAGAAACCACAGCTATGTCAGCTGAAGCTAAAGACAACACACGGACCAAAGCAGGATATAAAAAAAAAAAAGAGTTCACAGCTCCCAAACAAGCCCAGTCCAGCCTTTGGTTGGTGTTTACGGCATGCACTTTTCTGTCCAGGAAGAACATTTAACTACACTGTATGACTGCTGTGCAGAAAGTGGACGTGGCTGCTTCCTTCTTGGAAATGAAAAAAGGTTGCATTTTGCATGCAAAGAATCAGTCCTGGAATTATAAGATACTGTTGACATATTTGTGAAAGAGTTCAGCTGGTCTGAATTGTCACTGCTTTCACATGAAAGAATCCAACTTCCTTATCTTTTTTTTTACCGCATTGAAAGCACAAGAGATTAGCAAGTGGGACAACAGGATTTCAGTAAGGAGTTGTCATTTGTAATGTGTCACACACCGTGATAAAAACACCTCAGTGGTGAAACAAGGGCCACAATCAGATTTCAGGAGCTGTGTGAGAAACTAGAATTGCCTGTCTCCTTCCCATCATGCCGACTCATACTATGTGCAGTGAAGACTTTAAAGGAATTTAATAGGGGGGTATTAAAGATCTGACTTCAGGAACATACCAAAGCTGAAATATGGCCAGAGTCTCTCTTTCTGTTCCTGAAATACTGCGACTAAAATGGTAAAAAAAAATATATGCTTTTGCTAAAATTTATGACACCATGAAGTTCACCTTTGACCTTTTGAATATCACTTTATCCTACCTGAATATTTAATTTCAGTATGATCTTAGAAGTAAAATAGCCTGGAGTATTCAAGGTTCAAGGTTCAAGGTTCTTTATTATTTGTCACATGCATAGTTATACAAGTATAACACACAGTGAAATGTAGCCTGACACACTCCTCGACATGTGCAAAAATTGGGGGGGGGGGGGGGTGTAGAGGAAGAACATTATATATATATACACACACATATAGTATATACACTGGGTGAATGTGCAGTAGTAGCAGCAAGCAGGTGAATTCTGTACATTAATATGAATAGATATCTGACTATTTTACAGGATAGACAATATAAACATATTTAAAATTAAAGGAATTGAAATGTACATTGAGCCTTGGTTTAGTGTCTGGAAGAGTCCTGTCTCAGTCAATTATAGATGATGTGAGAGGGCGGGTGTGTGTGTTTAGGGCACGGATGGCTTGGGGATAGAAGCTCCTCTTGAGTCTCTCTGTCCTTGCCTGGAAGATGTGGAACCTTCTACCAGATTGCAGAAGTTGGAACAGTTTGTTGCCTGGATGGGACGGGTCCTTCAGTATCTGCGCTGCTCTAGTCCGGCATCTCCTGGTGTAGGTGTCCTGAAGCGGGGGGAGAGCAATCCTGCAGCAGCGTTCTGCTGTATGGATCACTCTCTGGAGAGCTTTTTGGTCCTTCACACAGCTGTTCCCGAACCACGATGTCATGTTCTGTGTGAGGATGCTCTCCACAGCGCCTGTATAGAAAATCCTGAGGATCTTTGGAGAGACCCTGAACTTCCTCAGTTGTCGTAGGTGATACAGGCGCTGCCTAGCCTTTTTGGTCTGGACCTGAATGTGGGCAGCCCATGTCAGGTCTGAGGAGATGTGGACACCAAGATACTTGAAGGACTGCACCCTCTCCACTGGAGCTCCATTGATGATGATGGGCTTGTAGTCTCTGTGCTGACCCCTTCTGAAGTCCACCACCAGCTCCTTGGTCTTGCTGACGTTCAGCTGGAGGTGGTTGTCCTGGCACCACGATGCCAGATTCTTCACTTCATCCATGTAGGCCGCCTCATCGTTGTTGGAGATGGCACCCAACACCACTGTGTCGTCAGCAAACTTCACAATGGTGTTGGAGCCATGGGTGGCCACACAGACTGAAGTGTAGAGGGAGTAGAGCAGTGGCGAGAGGACACATCCCTGAGGTGCTCCTGTGTTGATGGTGATGCTGTTGGAGAAGCACCTGCCCACCCTCACCACCTGAGTTCTGCCAGTGAGGAAGTCCAACACCCATGCACACAGACGGCTGTTAAGTCCCAGATCCCTCAGCTTTGTGAACAGTCTGCAGGGCACTATTGTGTTAAACGCTGAACTGTAATCAACAAACAGCATTCGCACATAGTTACCCTGTTTCTTGTCCACGTGGCTGAGAGTGGTGTGTAGGACGTGGGCGATGGCATCCTCTGTGGATCTGTTGGATCTGTAGGCGAACTGCAGCGGATCTGTGGTGTCTGGGATGGCGGAGGAGATGATGTTCTTCAGCAGCCTCTCAAACACCTTCATTACTACCGAGGTCAGTGCAACTGGCCGGTAATCGTTCAGGGATGAGGGTTTGCTGTTCTTGGGCACAGGGATGATGGTGGATCTTTTGAAGCATGTGGGGACCACAGACTTCGCCAGGGACTCGTTGAAGATGTAAGTGAACACACCTGCTAGCTGGTCAGCACAGCAGCGCAGCAGACGGCCGGTGATGCCGTCTGGCCCCGCCGCTTTCCTTGTGTTCACTCTCCTCAGTGCCGCTCGGACGTCATGCTCCGCGATGCTGGTCACCGGTCTCTCGCTGATGACGTCACTGTCCACGGTAGTCAGGCGGTAGATAGCATTAGCCGCCTGGCTAACCTCGAAACGGGCGTAGAACCGATTCAGCTCGTTGGTGAATGCAGAGTCGGCGTTGATCGGCGCAGTGTCCCTGGCTTTGTAGTCCGTAATGGTGCGTAGTCCGTGCCACATACTCCATGTGTCGCCCTGGTGGAAGCGGGACTCCACACGTTCCCGGTACCTGCGTTTGGCATCTCTCACCGCGCGCCGCACGCCGTATGAGGCCGCTTTGTAGGCGCTCATATCGCCAGTGGCGAGACCCGCGTTGTAGGAGGCGGTCCTGGCATTTACTGCAGTGCGGATCGATCTGTCCATCCACGGTTTCTGGTTTGGGAATGTGGTGACTCTCGCAGTGGGGATAATCTCCTCCGCTAGCATATTGACGAAGCATACTGCTACTTCCGTAAACTCGTTGATGTCGACTGCGCATGCTCTGAACATGTCCCAGTCTACGTCGTTGAGTGCGTCCTGTAGCGTAGCTTCTGATTGGGCAGTCCACCGTTTTACTTCCTTCGTGGTCACGTCTTCCCTCCGTATGCTTTGTTTATACTGGGGAATGAGGAAGATGGCGTTGTGGTCAGACTTCCCAAAAGCCGGGTGTGAGACAGCTTTGTAGCCCTGCTTGTATGGCGTGTAGTAGTGATCCAAAATCCGATCCCCTCTCGTTGGACACGAGACATGCTGGTAAAAGTTTGCCATGACTTGTCTGAGGTTCGCTTTGTTAAAGTCTCCTGCTACAATGAGGGCTGCGCCCGGGTCCTTGTTTTGAAGCGAGCTCAGCACATCATGTAATTCGGACAAAGCCATACCTGTGTCCGCTTGGGGTGGGATGTAGACCGCCGTGGCGATGACTGAGGTGAACTCACGGGGCAGATAGAAAGGGCGGCACTTAATGCTCAGGAACTCCAGATGTGGCGAGCAGCCGCTGGAGAGAGTAGAAATGCTCCTGGCATCACACCACTTTCTGTTTACCATGAAACACACTCCTCCACCTTTGGTTTTGTTCAACTCTGCCGTTCTGTCCGCGCGGAGCACAAAGAATGAATCCGACGGAGTTACGGCCTGGTCCGGCACGGTGGGGGTCAGCCATGTCTCCGTGAAGCACAGAATGTTGCAGTCCCTCATGTCACGTTGGAAGGTGACCCTTGCTCTTAGGTCATCGAGCTTGTTCTCCATGGATTGTACATTGGCCAGTAGGATACTGGGCAGTGGTGCGCGATGCGCCTGCTGTCTCAGTCTGTTCCTAATACCAGCGCGCTTCTTTGTTCTGCGCCTCGGATGAGCGGCCCATCCTTTGTTGTTCTCCGCGCCGCGTAGAATCTCTGGCGGCCAGGAAGGGTCAGGTTTAAAAGTGTCCAAGATTAGATGTGCAACCTTGGCACCGATGTTTACAAGTGATCCGCTGTCGTATACTATAAGACTAGAGGATTTTGGGATGTAAACCAGAGCAAAAAATAAGTAAAAAACAAGAAAAGTGGATAGTCGGAGCGGAGCGGTCAGGAAGGCGTCTGGACGTGGCCGCGCCATCTTGGAGTATATGTATACTTATGACCCAGCTTCCAAATAAATTGCTGGGTGAGATTCTAATAAGAGCTAAATTGTCACGGGGTGCCGAGGCAGGCCGTGTGGATTAATAACGGACCCAAGATGCAGACTGCTTAAGTGGAGGGTGAGCTTTATTTACAACCAGAGAAGTACAACAAAAAAGGGTGGCGAGAAACAGAACGGTAAAAACTCTAACCTGGGAAAACTAAACTAAACACAAAACCAGAACACGAACGAGGGTACCTTGCAGGGAGAATGACCAGGAAGCCGGAGGAATAAACACAGAATGGCGGCGGGGAAATAACGCAGACAAACCAGCAACTAACAGAGGCAGACATGAGGTTAAAATACACAGAAGGATAACGAGGAGATGAGACACAAAAGGAGGGCACAGCTGGGAGTAATCCGACCTGACGAGACAGGGGAAAAGTAAACTGAACACACTGAGAACAGACACGGACCTACAAAGTAAAACAGGAAACACATACACGTAATGACATAACACACCAACTTAACACAGACTGGGGGACACAGAACATGAACCATGAAACAGAAGAGTATAAACACCCAAGGTACCCAAAACCACAGAATACCAATAAACTAAACATAAACACGGAGTCACAGACTCCGGACCATGACATAAATGCAATGATTTACATTTAAAAACACGTTGAAATGAAAAATATTATTGCTTTTGAAAAGGAAAAAGTCAGGAGAGGTGTAAATAAAAGACTGGAAATGCTACATAGTACTAAAAGAGTTGTGGATTAGGCTTTGAATAATGCAGCACCTCATGTAGGCTGAGTCTTTCAGAAGTAACTATGAAGTTATTTGAATATTCAGGAATGATATTATCAGGTTATGTAATAGAGATTCCAACATTTAGGGTTCATAATCTTGTGAAAAGTTTCAGAGAATCTGGAGAAATCTCTGCACACAATTGGGACAAGCTGCTGAATTAAAAAAAAAAGAAGAAGATGTGACTGTTGTGGAAATCACTGGTTGAAAGATTTGCCTTACATGCTAAATCCACCCTCAGGAGGACACAAGCTTGTGTATTCCTGGTGCCGGTCCTAAATTAAGTGTAAATGGTAGGGTAACATCAAAAAAGGCATCCAGCATAAAATCTGTGCCAAATTAAACATGTGGATCCATCTGTTGAGGCAACCCCTCAGGAAATAATGGAGCAGATGAAAGTACCTGGCTTAGGAACACATCTAAAAACCATCATTAGTGAACACAGTTCGTTGCTGCATCCACAAGTTCAAATTCTACCACAAAAATAAGATGAGAAGGAAATGAGACCCAGAAATGCCACTACATTCTCTGAGCAAAGCTCATTTAAAGGTATACTTCCAAAAGTATTTGCTTGTCTGCCTTCACACACATATGAACTTAAATTACATCCTAGGCTTAATTCATAGAGTTTAATATATGTAGGGCTTTCCACCAGCTTCAGGAGTGTGTTTGAATTTTTGACTATTTTTCCAGAAGTGCATTTGTGAGGTCAGATATTGATGTTGGACAAGAAGTCCTGGCTCGCATTCTCAACTCTAATTTATCCTAAAAGTGTTCTGTCAGGTCGAGGTCAGGACTCTGTGCTGGCCAGTCAAATTCTTCCACATCAAACTTGCTCATTCGTGTCTCTATGGACTTTGCTTTGTGTACTGATGCGCAGTCATGTTGGAAAAGGAAGGGGACATCCACAAACATTTCCCACAAAGTTGGGGGCATGAAGTTGTTCAAATTGTTTTGGTATGCTAAAGCATTGAGAGTTTCTTTCACTGAAACAAAGGGGCCAAGTCCAACTCCTGAAAAACAACCCCACAACATACCAGAATTCGGACTAATAAGTACCGTCTACCTGGAAACCACCAAACCCAGACTCGTCCATCAGATATCCAGAGAAAGAAGCGCGATTCATCAGTGCAGAGGACACATCTCCACTGCTCTGGAGTGCAGTCCTGGCATGCTTTACCCCACTGCATCTGACACTTTCTGTTGTGCTTGGTGCTGTAAAGCTTGGATGCAAATGTTTGGCCATGGAAACCAATCCATGAAGCTCTCTGCGCACTGTTCTTGAGCTTATTTCAAGGCCATATGAAGTTTGGAGGTCTATAGCGATTGACTCTGCAGAAAGTTGTCAACCTCTGCACAACATGCGCATCCGCTGACCCCACTCTGTGATTTTATATGCTCAATCACTTCACAGCTGAGACGTGGTCATTACCACACTAGAATTCTTTCACAAATATTTGTAGAAGCAGTCTGTATGCCTAGGTGCATGATTTTACACACCTACAACCAAGAATTGGAACACCTGAATTCAATGATTTGGATGGGTGAGTGAATACTTTTGGGAGTATAGTGTATACCCTCACTAGGATATCCATCAGATCTCACTGAATTACCCGGACTTTGTACTATGAAACAAGTTCAGCAATTTTTTTTTCTCTTTTCCATATTTGGCTTCACAAATAAGAAATCAGGCTAAGAGGTCACGTGAAGGTGTCTATCAACTCAACAAGTCAATCCATAGTTTCCTACGTGAAAGAGGCAGAGTCAGAAGTATGTAACCAATCATAAGCACGGACAGGTCTACTGGCAGAGCAGCAGTTTTTACAAAGGAAGATCTCAGAAAAGTATGAACAGGTTAAACACACAATACAGTCTGAAAGGAATTCAAACGCTGGAGACAAAGCAGCAGAGTGCGAGTGTGTGAAGGGAAAGGCATTAAAAGCCCTTCATGAATACAGTATGTGTGTGCATTTCCAGTAAAGCTGGAAAGGTTCTACTATATCAGTAAGCCCTACCATATTAATAAAGTTTAGCCTATTTGAAGTGAGGTGGAAAATACCAGCTGTACTTTACAAGTGAACAGCCCTGTCATCAGAGAATCTGACAAATTGCTTAAATCAATATTTAGAGATAAATAGGCATATTTTTATTCTTTCAGCTCCAGCTTTGTTGTTGTTGTTTTATTTGTTTTCTTTTTTGTTTTCTAAAAGACAGTAAAAAGAATAATAAAAATTCAAGCCTAAATATATACTCTGTGCAAACTGGATATAAGGTGTGCAAGTATAAATCAGTATCATTGATTAGGATTATATATTAATGCTTATAGAGCAACACAGTTTTTTGGTTTGCAGTCAGCAGGAAAAAAACAGGGATAAAGTTACTACCAAGATAAAAGACAAATACTTTAGACCCTCATATGATTCATGTACAGGGGTTTCACTATTTCCAGAGATCTGACTGATCTGTAGGCGGTGATTTTGTTGATCTCTAACCTGATAAATAAAAGACCACTTTTTTAACACTAAAAACCATTGGTTAAATCTGAAATGATCTCATTTAATCCTGCTTTACCACAAGTCTCTGATAGCCCGCCTGGTGTGCAGCTTTTGGGTGAAATACCACAAACAGAAGGACACATATAGACTGGAACCCGAGACAGCTGCTCAGCGACCATCAACCCATCTCAAACCCATTTTCTCAGAGAGACCCGCAGCATAGTGAAAACCAGCTGATAAGCAAATCTGTGTTTCCATTAGAGAGAAGATCTCGTACTTATTCACAGTCACTAACAATACATCAAGCAAAAAATTCCAACCACAGCAATAAAAGTTAACCTGCAAAGCTTACATAAAGAGATGTAGTATAATATCTGTGCCTGAATAGACTGCTATACACACCAGGTATAGCAACTGCATTTGACTTCTTTGTAGCTGAAAACACACAGTGGGAAAACTGCAGCAGTGTGGTTGTTCACATTTCTCATTTTAACACACTCTGGTTTCTCTGATCTTTCATTTCCGAAAGAATCTGGTCTGTGGTGGATCAAAGAAAAGTTAGTGAAATGCTATGATTTGCTGCTACTTCTGGTCATGTTTTGTTTATGTGTAAAGTAAAAAACTGCAATGCAGCTTTATGATTACTTCCTATTTCCTCTTTATAAATCTATAACTGCCAGACTGGGCAACTGTGGTCACACCTATTTGCATTGTGACTAAGAGCCGTCGGCCTTATGTGTGGGGAGTGCCAACAGTGCTGAATACAATTCTGTCAGTATGCCCACTGAATGAGTCATTGAACCTGCGCCGACCTTTTGTCTTGTATATACAAAATGCATTCTTAGAGGAGAATAAGAAGCATCAGAGCAAAATGGCACAGCTGTGAATCCCTGTTTGTTTTTACCTGTGACTGTGCCACCTAATATATTCATCCACCACACTGTGCGCTACAATAACACCTATTCTTAGCCGCCTGACTCTTTGTTTTGTGGTTGCACTTCCTGTATAACTATCTGAAAAGACCAAGAATTACATATTGTGTTACTGATTCAAAAATGTAAACTGTTTCAAAGTGAAATTAATTAAAACTGCCAGTCTGCGAAATTTACTTCAAGGGGGCATCTTGACATCAACAAATGATCTTTGTTGGCGGAACACAGTTGCCTAGCAACCAGATACAACAAACTCCTGCCAGCAGGACCGTGATGCTAACGTTAGCCAGATAGCTATCTGGCTGTGAGGAAAACAAACCGGTTTAGTTTCATTTTACCGGGGGGAAAATGGTGAAAGAGACGATTCAGATATTCGCTCGCATTAAACCCACCAAGAAAAATGTGGCGGTAAGTGCCTCACAGTAACATTTAGTCCAACACTACTGTGCTAGATTCTTTTGCTTAAACAAGGCCTTACATTAGATCATCAAGTCTTATCTACTACACTTGTTTTGCACTAACCTAAATCTATATATTACTTTTATATTAGTGGAGTAGAGTCCAATAAATGAACCAGAAAAGAAACAAAACAGTCTGAGAGACCTGGAGAACAACTGAGCGACAGTGTTGTTACTGCACACAGCAGGCAAACTAAAGGAAATCAGAGACGCCACTAAGGTGGATAGATACAAAGAAAGAAGAAAAAACTCGCTGGGTAAGTTTAGTAACATATTTGGGGAGTAGTTTAATCCTTAATCCAGTGATATGACTCAAATGCTCTGTGTAACAGTTCACCTCTGTCAGGTGTAAAAATAGATAGTATTTTATCTTTAGGTCTAATCTTCTCTATGTAAGGCAAAAGGACTCTGTGTGTGTAATTACATACATATAGATCTATGAAGCTGCTGAGTGTTAAGAAATTCAAAATTTTGGATGCAAGATAGTAGAAAAACTGTTATAGACATGAGACTGTGCACCGTGGACAAATCAACCACATGTATGTGGTTGATTTGTTATGTATAATGAAATCTGGAAAAGGCCTTATTTATTATTTTTTAAAAATGTTTAAAAAAACATAAACAAGATTTTGTTACTGTATAGAGACTGATCAAGCTTCCACGTGTAGTCACACAAAAACCCTTTTTAAAACAGTGGATTAAATTTCAAGAGTATATTTCAGTTTCTTGAATTCATTAAGTCTGCTGACATTAGATGCACATTACAATTCAGATAACGCAGCAGGAAAGACACTAAACTTCAACAGTAATACGATTTTTACATCTTTATGTTTCAAACAACTTGTTTAATACTAGAGCTGGTTTTAACTTTCTAGCTGGCACCGCAATAGGCCCAAAGGGTCCAGTTCGGCTCTCTGGATGGCTCTGGAAGTGTAAAAGTAGCAGTGAAATCATGAATTATTCAAGATAATACTTTTGTATTCCTGGTGCAGTGAACCAGAAAGTTTTTTACACTTCTTTTTAGTTTTAGTTCACCATAATAACCTTGAATTGCATGGACTCACTAGTCAAATTTAATAAAGAAAACACAAGTTTTTTTTTGATTTTCTCACAAAATAGATGAATATATAATAATGATTATGTTTTATAAAAGGAATTAGTACCCAGAAGTTAGGTTGCACTTGTCTGTGTGTATGTTTGTGTTTGTCTTTTATTGACTAGTCTTGTGGGGTGGGGATAAAACCGATCATCACTCTGTTCCCACGTGATTTATGGATCTTGAATCCCCTGCCGGAGGGCACTGGGAGGACAACAGGCTGCTGTTTGGATGAGTTGAGTCCTTTGTGCCTCTCAGTGACTTCCTGAGGCACAGCTGGGTGCAGGTCAGGCAGCGTGCGCTCACTGCTGTGCTGTGCCATCCACACCAGCCTCTCTAGGGCCTCAGCAACCCTTTATCAGGTGGTGAACAGTATCAGGTGGTGCCCTGATGGAAGTCCCTGAGCATATGAGGCCTCATAGCAAAGGTTGCAGAAACACCTGAAGCTTGTGGGCCTGTTGCAGCCCTATTCCTACCGGAAATCCTATTTGTTCTATACATGTGCAAGAGGGCTTCTTCCTGGTCTTGCCTTTCACAATAAAAGTCTACAACACGTACACTAGACTTGCAGCATAAACAACTAAATAAAAACAACAAATAGAAGAGGATTCAGTGATTGGAGTTCTAGCTGTGAAACAGAATATCCAAATATTGTATGTTTAATATTTGGAACTAATGAAACAGTATGTCTAAAGTTTGTGGTTTAGATTAGTTCAGCGCTATATAACAATATGGATGTGAACATAATGCACAGAAATAACTGAAACAACAAACTGCCCCAGTGCAAACTGGAGGTCGTTGATCCTGAGATTACAGAGACTGATACCCTCTGCACGATACCCTCGAAAGCCCTCTCCAAGTCCACAAAACACACTAGTTGGTATGGGTATAAAAACTAATTATTACAATCATTCTAAGTAATGATGTAATATCTTTATAATCTTTTTGCAGAGAGCTTCAGACTCAGCATGATGAAACATGAAATTATGAGCCAAAAGGTATAATCAGCCAACTCACATGGAATTATTTTGCAATAAAGTACACACCTGCTGTGAGATGAATGCCACACATATAGATAGATAGATAGATAGATAGATAGATAGATAGATAGATAGATAGATAGATAGATAGATAGATAGATAGATAGATAGATAGATAGATAGATAGATAGATAGATAGATAGATAGATAGATAGATAGATAGATAGATAGATAGATAGAGAGAGAGCGCGCGCGCGAGAGAGAGAAAAATTAACAGAAAATGTTTAACTAATTAAAAAAATAGGAAATGATAGTCATTGCACTCCTGGGAAAATCATTTTCTTCTCCTTGTTTTATTGTGTGAGCACAGCAGCTGGTGGAAACAAATAAGCCTATTTCTTTAAGGTTTTCTGTGGCACCCACAGTGAAATGAGAACAGCTACCTCCTGGGGGCTTTTTGAGGTTTGGCACATGGAAGAGGCAGTACTGCAGGCGGAGTGACAGTGAAAAACAATCCAGTTATTTAGGTCTTATCTTTTATTCCTGCAACCTCAGGGACTTGTAATTGCATCAGTGTCCATTGGAAACATATGCCAGAACATATGTTGAAGCTTGAAGCTGAAAAGCGAATGGTAGGAGTGTTTAGGCTGACCTGACTGACCTCACTTTCAATACTCTATATTGGTTTAATGTTATGCCGTTTTTCCTCGCCTCCTCGCTTTGGCTTCAGCTTCGGTTAGTAGAGGTGATTTTGCAGGGCTTGCCAACACTATACGCTGATCGTGATTGCTTGTTCAGTTCTATTTGTTTCCACAGGATATGAGCGCCATAAACTCCACCCTTTTATTTTCAGGGCTCGCAGTACCCAAGCCACAAAACGTCTAAACGTATATTTTAGACCTAACATGATATATTGTCTTTGTGTTTAACTTGGGCCGCATGTATGGCTCCACATACCGTAACAGCATGCACACTGAAACATATAGAAGACTACGAATTCCTGTGTGGCTACTGAGCTGGAACATAACTGCCTGTGCTTATAATCCGTCTGCATAGTCCTGTGGTATGATATAGAAGTCTTTAGGCCTTCCTCTGCTATATAAAACTGACTCTGCTGTTGTCTTTGGCTCCCTCAGGTGTACTCTGTGGACAATGAGAACCAGACAGGTTCCTCTCTGGAGTTTTTTGTGCCCAAGGACCTGGCTGATGGCTTTGTTAACAACAAGAGAGAGTGCTACAACTTCAGGTATGTGACAGCCAGAGATCAAATGGTATTGTTGTAGGGTCTTTCTTTGAACAAGAATCGGTGAAGCGCTAAGTTATCAAACAAAAGCTAGATAGCTTGTTTAGCAAGCTGCATTTATAGACACAGAATCCTGCTACTTAGTGATAAGTAAAATCCAAGTGTGCCCTGAGTAACAAATGCAACCCATGTTATTTGTCATGTAATTGGATTAAAAGGTACAACCAGCACAAATAGCACAAATTGAGAGGTCAGTTCACTGAAGCTTAGCGAGCTAAAAAAAAAAAATGAATGTAGCCACCCTGACATCACCTATCTTTGTGCTTTGAAACTGGATGTGACAAAGGAGGGGCGAATCTGCTCACCCTTTGCAAAAATAGGCGCACTTTGTGCTCATAGAATAGCGACTTGTCAGTCATACATGACTCTTTCATATGCAGTCTATGGTCATATTGACCTTTTAGCTCCTAATACTGCAAATTTGGGCTTTAAGATTTATATAATTTTTTTTTAAAAGAACTAGTGGTTGCATGTTACAGTGGTTAACCCATTACCGTAAAGACCCCCGTTTTCAATACCATAAAATCTGTACCAAATCAAATATGCAGATCCATCGGTAGAGGCAGCCCAATGGAAAATAACAGTAGGGGCAAAAGTACATATCTACTTCTAAAAAAAAAAACATTAAAGCTATGACAAAGAGAGTTTATTGCTGCTATAAAGCTGGCAATTTAACACTGGAGTCTATGGGGTTCAGCCTCAAGGGGATATTAGAAGACCTGGAGAGTTTGTCATTTCCACAGTGGCTTCATTTTTAAACGTGGACGTTACTGCTTGGTTGTGTCTGTAATAAAAGTCAAATTAGCTACAGTCTGAAATAAGGGCATGACATTAAAAATGTCCAAGAAAAAAAAAAATTGAAATAGATCGTGTGAATAAAGACAACACACAGAATTCAAGCTCTTAATGTTGCACAAGAACTTTCCCGTGAATAATTCATCCCCCAGTCCTGTCAGTGAAGAGCCAGAACATCTGTTTAATGCTGGTAGTGAAAGCTGCAGCCTTATATACCCTCTGGGCAGGGCTCATGCCACGCTTCCAAGCCCTAAATTCACAGTTGGGGAGTCAGACAGCACTGGACACTCAGAAGCCTTGAAAACCACAGTCTTATAATAACCTGTGGAGGTTCCCTTGTGCCCTTATAGAAATAAAATTTCCACATTTAACAACCTTCCTGGGCGGATTCCTCGCTTCATCTCTCTCATCTTACTGTGGGATAAAACATGACGGGCTGTGACTACTTTAGAAAACAGAATGACCAAACTCCTCCTCTTCCACTCAGGAAACTAAATTCTTGCTGCTTTTTGTGCTTATTCAGTTCTGCTGTGGGTACATGACCCCAGATATACCAGCAACATATACAGCACAAGTTCCTGCTTTCTTGTGTTTGTTTTCCTGTTGTCACATTTACATATTTTAGATTTTTTTATATATATATTAGTCAACAGTATATATACAAAATGCTGGTTTCATTTATTAAGAGAGAAAAAGCTCTCCGAATGTACCTGTGCCTGTTTGCTTCAGGGCACGGAATTCAAGGTTTCACCAATTATGGCAAGTCGTCGAGAAGCAACAAAGCAGCAGTTCTTTTTATAAAATTGTGTGTTCGTTTTACATCAGAAGTAACAGCACAAAAGGTTTGGCATTTGTCTCGTCAGTCCACAAAATGTTTTTCCAAAAGTCTCGGGGATCATCAGGATGTGCTTTGGCAAATGTGAGACGAGTCTTTGTGTCCTTTGTGGTCAGCAGTAGTTTTTCATGGAGGCCATTTTTGCACAGTCTCTTTCTTATTGTTGAATCATGACCTTAACTCAGACAAGTGAGGCCTGCAGTTCTTATATTAATGATCTGGGTTCTTTTGTGACCACCTGGGTTGGTCATCGATTTTGAGTAATTTTGGTAGGAGGGCCAATCCTGGGAAGGTTCATCTCTGTTTTAAGTTTTCTTCCAACTTATAGATAGCCTACTTCACTGTCAGACAACTTCTATTAAAGTGATTTCTTAATTCAACAAGTCGGGCAGTAATCAGGCCTGTGAGTGGTTAATGAAATTGAATTCAACTTTCCCAAAAACTGTGATTAATCAGAGTTAATTTATGATCTAACAAAGGTTTGGATAATTGTCTACCCCTTACTTAGAACTCAGGAAGACAAATAGTTTTTTCACAACTCTGCCTATATTAGACTCGGGGTTAAACACCTGGGGTTAAATACCCCGGGGTTAAATACCTGTTATGCCAAGTTTATCATGGCCGTACCACCTTTTTTACCTCTCACCTTTTTCCAGGTTCCAGAAAGTGTTCGATCAGGTCGCCAAACAAGAAGAGATATTTGAAAACATCGCCAAACCAGTTGCAGACAGGTAAACTTTAAGTGGACGTGGCACTCTAAAGAAAGTTGTTAAGTGTCCATTAGGTAATTATTTTAATGTATAATTTTGCTATGTTATTTACAGATTGTAAAATAAAAAATGGCACTGTAAGTGAGAAGACATCAGCAGGATATTCACTTCATGGAGGGATTGTTTGTTTTTTTGGAACAAATCCAATCCCACACTGTTTTTCTTTTACCAAATCTTAACCAACAGTAGATCGCCTGCTAACACACACAAATTTCAAGTTATCTCACAAAGCAAAACACTTCCTTGAATGGATAAAGTTGGCTGAATTGACCATTTTCAAATGATTTTATCTGCTAATATTGTGAAATAACTAAACCATCAGGTTAATGTAGTGTCGCTACGTTACAACAACTTGCTTATCTATTGCTATAAAATCATATGAAAATGCTGATTGCCAGCAAGGATCAGTTTTTTAATTGTCATCTTTTCAAGCTGTTGTAGCGCCACTGTCACTCTACTCAAGAATTTCTGTGTCTCTGTGCTGAGAAATCATTGTAACGCTGGTAAAAAACTGACTGTTATGGCCCGTCTAGGCACGGCCAGACCACAACATAAAGGGTGATCCATCCCCGTCCAACCCCAAGCAGCACGTCACACACTTAATATTTTGTGACAGTGATTTATTTACAATGAGTGCAGTTAAACAAAGGAAGGCAGCATATCATAACTTCAGGGTGAACCCAATGCCAAAACAACAAACAAAAGGTAGCCTATCTCAGGAATAAACACAACTTACCTACTCAAAAGAACTAAACCAAACGACAATCACTTTCCTCCCTGCCTAACAAAAACAGGAGAAAACTGATCGAACAAAAAGGCGGTCCACCCCTACATGCTCTTACATTAACCAACATAGTGACACAGTGAACAGTCTGCCGGTTGGGTTGGGCCGAGGATGAATGACCTGGCAGTCCCTGGCAGTCTCTTCTTATCCGCTGCCTCCCGGTCCTCAGCCAATCGGTGCGAGCCATCCACCCTGGATGCACCAATCACGGAGGAGCACCTGCACACTCAAATTTACATATGATTACGATCACAGTCATAACACCCCCTTTCCCAAGAATTAACATTACCCCCAAAATGTTTAATTCAAGGAGAAAGTGCTCTAGACAGAGTATCAGCCAACACATTCTCTTTCACACTGACCCTTATTCTTCGTTTGATGTCACATTTGGTGCATGCTGCTGTTTGTGAAAGTGACAGTAGCGAGTATGAACTAGGTGTTAATCACTTAATGGTACAAAGCAAAGCTATATAGCATTTATATTGCAATGGCGGTCAACAAGGGGGCAGTTAGATAGTTGTAACTTGGCATCTATCTGGTATTCATAACTTCATCGTGTCCAAGTAAACTTTGTTGTCGTTTTACCATTGCGCTGATGTACAAGTATGCAGTATATAGCATACAGCTAACTTCGAAACCGCAGCCATCGCTGTCCACCTGTCCTGTGCAGTGTTCCTCTTTGCACACTGAGACCACACATGCTTCAGAGGGCCTTGTTGACAGGAAGTGAGTAGGGCTTAAGATGTAAATGAAGGGTGTCTGTGATTTTTGGCATGCTTTGCATACTTAAACCACTAAGTGGATGGAACTGGCAGGCAAGATGGCACACTGTGCCATCATGAATGTGAGAGCATTTTCAAGCCACAGTACAGAGCTTCACTGTAAACTGTAGCTGATTCATTTTTATTTTGACTCCAATATTGAAGACAGCATTCATAGAACAAGGCATTTATCAGCAGAGCTAATTATTTTACCTGCACTATTCAGTTCCCTTGGATTAATTAGCAATTACCTTTTCCGGCTCAGGTACTTTAGAAGCCAAGGAAACTCAAATCGTGTAGCCTGTAACAACCTAGAGTAAGGTTACCTTAAGTGGAGGTCAAATGCTAATCCAGTAAGCTAATATACATTCCAATAACTTCTTAAAAATAAAGCTGAAGTAGCAGAACAGAGTAGAGCCCAGCCAGTGTAGGATTTTTAAGACTGATACACAGTATCAGCTGAATTCCTTTTTCAGACACACACATAAACCCATGTCTGATTTGAATATTTTTTATGTGTTGTTATTTGTGTACTACATAGTGAAACTATGTAGTACACAGACAATGTACGTGTACAGTAAGAGACACTTACTACATGAATGTTATTGAGTATTTTTGTAAAAAAAATAAAACATGTATTTAAAAACGTACTTTGATACCATTTTTTAATGGATAGTAGTAGTAAGTATTAAGGCTTAGATAAAGTAACTACGATAAAAAAAGAAGAAAAGCAGCTAAATAGAATAGAAGTCAATGAAAATGAAATAACTGGAAAAAATAGGATTATCTCATATCGGGCTTTAATTTAAAAAATGATCATGCATTCATGAAATAACCCTATTTGTTGACTTTATAGACCATTTTGTCATCTCCCACAGTGCAGAATGGTACCTCAGTGATAAACTGCAGTTTCTTGCTTCTTTAAGACTCCTCTAAATACACACTGTGTCTTACAGAGCTTTACCCCCTGCCCGCTCTGACATTCAACACAGAAAAACAGCACACAAGATGGAATTTACTTGGAATTTCCTGTCATCAAATGCAAGTCATGCTGTTGTTATTGTTATGTGAACAAGATTCTTCCTCTCCTTGTCGAACCCTGTCCTGTCTCAGTTTCGTTCCTACCATCACTGGTCTTAATCACAATAGAAGCTATTTATGGACTCCCACAAGTGCTTTGAATTATCTTTGCCATTAGCAGACATATAAACAGCACAGTCAGATGTCTGGATTGGTTGACTAAGGATATGGATGCATTTGACCTGACTCACGCAGGTTATTAGGTTGCTCTCCCCACGCAACCTTTCGACAGTTTCCTCCGTGTTCTTGCATATGGTAAAAATCTAGTTAAAAAGTTGCAGTCACAGCCCGGCTTTGTGTTGCTGTATCAGTTTCAAGTTAGCATCTTTTAGTTGTTTAGTCTTTAATCTGATATCAAGGAAGTCCATTTGTAAGTGTCTTCATGTTGGCAACACCCCTCGGCAGTTATTTTGGGTTAAGTTGACCCTCCAGGTGGAGAACCAGTTGGCAATTTAAGTGATTGCTGAGACATACAATTGTATCAATAACATCAAAAAGAGATTTAAAAACTTTTTTCCCAGCTAATGTGACTTGCTGGCTTTTACAAGTATGCAAAAAAACACAAAGACTCATCTCAGTCTATCAGTCAGTATTCTTTCCATATATGTAAACATACAGATGTTTATTAAAAAAGCAAGACAGTAAGGGCTTTGTTTAAAAACTATCAGGGAAATGCAGTATCTTTACATTAGTAACTTAATGTGAAGACATGGCTTTATTCCAACTAGTTATTGCTTAGCTGTCAGACTTGAACCCAGGCGGCTGCTTTTTAGCCATTCAGCATGTGGTCGTCTGCTCACCCACTGAGCTAAATGGTAATGTTAATAGACAAAGGCCATCTACCCAGGAAGCTAGCAATGATGTGGAAACCAACGACCAGAGAAAGTAAAGTCAATGTCATTAATCAGTCCAGACAACAGTGCAAAATAAGTTTGCACAATTATTAAAACTCAATTACAATTTTAATCTACCACAATTAAATTATTAAAAAATACTCAAAATGTGTGTCTCACCAATAAAATTCAAACCAAAAACAAATTAAGTGCTCCCCCAATTACCGCCTGACAACGTGCCTGTCTATCTCAGTCACAGCTCTTGTGAAGCTTGACATTTTCTGGATCTGGAAGAGTAACACTATGCTTAATACAACAGATATCAGACCATCAAAAGAAAAGTCAAATGTCTAGCAAGCCAGCAGGCGATGAGGTTGTCCCTGAAAACACATCAAGGTCTGTTAATTGGAAATCAAGAACACAACATAGGCTGAGTGCTGTAAAGTTCTGTCTGATTTCCAAAGGAACACAACTAACTTCAACTTCTTGAAAACACAACATAAACAGCAGCATAATGAATGCATGAAGGCCGAGCAATGGTTGCTAATATGAATCATCTAACATCAACTCAGACGTACATAAAAGTATGTCTGAGCAGCATGTGAGCATCTAGTGCACAAGCACATTACAAACACATTGCATGTGAGTAAAAACAGGTGTCCAGTAAACATAATGAGTAATGCAGGCTTCAGAAAAATGCTGCTGCACATCAGTCTCGGAAAGGTTATAATGCCATTTCTAAAGTCTATCATTCTACAGTGAGAAAGATTATTCACAAGTGGAAAACATTCAAGACACTGGACAACCCCAGGCTCAGCTTCTTGTTTTGCTTAGACAAACCGCACAAAGCTGACTCAGACTGTACAGGTATCAGTTAGTTGAATGTTAAAGTTCATGGAAGCACACTGAACAACACTGAACAAGCATGTGTTGTTTGGAAGGGAGAAAGCATCTTTTCTCTAAAAAGAACATGGCAGGTTTAGGTTCGCAAAGTTCCATCTGAACAGACCTGAAAATATCTTAGAATTGAAAAGGGTACTTTTTTTTTTTTTACTGTGACTGTTAGGGCTGGGCCATATCATACCATTCACAGTAATACCGGTATAATGTTGGGCAACAATAAGAAAATGAAATATCGCGATAGAGTATGGGTAAAAAGCGCATGCGCAGTGCCTTTGTTTTCGTACGCACATGGCGGAAAAAGCATGGCGGAGAATTAGAAGGGTGAAAGCAGATCGTTGAATGAAATAGATGAACCAGAATTGGTTGTGTGTATAACCTCTTTAAGTTTTGTGGATATTATACATGGTTATGCTGAGGATACGTACGCCCAATATGAATTTGCATTTGCACTGTTACATTTTTATATAACTTTAATGCACATAAAAACAGCTGCTTGTTTAAGTGAAAATGCATTGATTTTTTTTTTGCACTAATAAAGTTGTGGAGTTGTAAACTAGTTTGTCTAGTGTCAATTATATCGTCAGTTATATCGTTATTGCAAATTTTCAAATGTATATCGTGATAAATATTTTTGGTCATATCGCCCTGCTCTAGTGACTGTAGTAGTAACTGTTCCCTCTCTGTGTCCCCAGTCAGTTGTGTCCCCATGGCTGTTTCTCCCCCGGCCTAAGTGTTAAGTCCTCGTCTCCATATTTGTTGTGGTTGATGTTTTATTTTGATAGTCCCATGTTCTGCGTTTAGGGTATTTAGTTTTGCTTCCTCCCTGTCTCCTTACGTCAGATTAGTTCCAGCTGTGTTTCCCTCCTGTTGCACATTCCCTCATTACCTTCTGTGTATATATTGTGTTAGTTTCCCTTTGTTTGGTCGTCTGTTTGTCATGTGTCAAGCTCAAGTCCCCCCATGTTAGTTTTGTGTTTGTTTTCTCCTGCCTTTCGTTTTTTGTTTTTGTTTGTTTTTTGCTTCCCAGTTTCTAATAAACAGCTCACTCTTTGTGGAAATCAAGTTTTGTTTTCGCGTGTCTGCTTTTGGGTCCACACTTCAACCTTCACATGGTCTTGACAGAGCACAGACCTTGACACAAACAAAATATTTAGCTAAATATAAGAGATAAACAGGCGAAATGCTAGTGAAAAGGAAGTTAACCTACATGAAGGTATTAAGCTGACAGTCATGGTTAAAACGATGAATGGTATTTAAGAAACGGTGATCGTTGTTATTCTGTTTCATTCAGGAATTTGCAGCAGTTTCGCTGTTGTTGCACTAAAACTCGGCTGCCTATCATCTCGGCTAGCAGTAACTGTCAGGTTGCTGTTTTGGTTGGTGCTCTGTCATACTTGGCACACTTCAAGTTTAGCCAAAAGCTCTAACTCGTTTACTTGCACTAAAGTCTGTGTCTGTGCTGTGGTGTAACTGGAACCAGTTATTTCAACTCCAGCACAGTAGCTTAAAAACAAACCAGCATTAATAGCTCCACAAGGGGACGAGCCAGTGAAATGATGTCGGGCTGACACGTCAAACCCTCTATCAGGACAGTAATCTATTTCACAAGGCTGTGAAACCTGCTGCTGAAGTTCAGTTAGGGTCTGTTCAGTTTTATCTTTGCACCTGAAGAGGTTGGACACACAGCTTCGCATTTAAACAACAGAAAGAACAAGGATCTTTTGAGCCATCACTCTCCAATCTCCAGGAAAGTTGAGGTGTAAACAGGAACAAGCATTGGGAAACACCCAAGCCTCAGTGGCAGGGCCCAGGCCGCATCATTAGTACTGACATTAAGCTAAACACTGAGCCAGTGTCTTTTCCCCACGCCTGCCAATCACTTCCATGACTCACAG
The DNA here is from genome assembly GCF_041146795.1 of Maylandia zebra. Classification (NCBI taxonomy): domain Eukaryota; kingdom Metazoa; phylum Chordata; class Actinopteri; order Cichliformes; family Cichlidae; genus Maylandia; species Maylandia zebra. The sequence continues at coordinate 17,491,064 of NC_135185.1, forward strand.
TAGATTAAATGGACGCCCGTTGGCTGACCAACCAACCGCCGTTCTCATAAGTGGACCCAGTGTTCTATTTTAACTGAGATGCAGTTTTTTCCCTCGCCCTTTTCATACAGGGTGTGGAACACAGGGAAGGAAACCCACACGTTGCTCAAACCTTGGCTCGCCTACACCATTAGATTAAGTGCGAGGCTTAAGTTCGTTTATAATTCATCTCGAAAAATATAGTGTAAAGATATCCTTTTTCCTTGCTATTGGCAGAGTCAGGAGCACACAGGATACCCACACCTTTGATCCAAGCTCGCGTGTCAGAGGCCCCTCTGTCATTTTACCATTACTAGCTGGTTTATTTCCAAGAAGACACAAAATTTGTTTTGCCTATAAATTTTGTCTCATGTGAGCTCTATCATTTTTAGATGTTCATTTCATTCAGACAGATCTGAATACCATTGGTTTCCATGGCCCTGAGCACGTGCAGAAGGACATTTCTGTGCCAAACCAAAATTTACCGGACCTGCTACAGCTGAGTGGTTTTGGGCTCTTTCTGTCACTCCACCACATTCCTCCTTCACCGGCAGATATCTGTCGCCATTGCAGTTCTCTGCTCGCCGTCGCCATCCGTTCCTGTGGATTTGAAGTGTCACATTCAATTAACAAAGGCCTCTGGTGTCTGCTGAAGAGTACAGTCAATGGTCTTTTTCAGATTTAAAATGCTGATGTCATTGGAGGCGTATGAGCAAGAACTGGTGACATTTAGGGAAGTCCAACCAAATCCAGTTTTATTTATAGGACCAAAACAGCAAAGCAAAGCAATGAAAATGACAAGAAACAAAAGGCAAGAAGACACCACTCTCATTCTGAGTTAAAAGGCAAGGAGCAAAAAATGAGGGGATCTTCTGTGGCTGAAAAAACTCAGTTACCTTTTGTTTTGAGTCAAGCTTCAGGGACTGCAAGGAGCAGCTGGTCCACTGACCTCACCGACCTCAATGGGACTCTTGCAGTCAGCAGCTTACATATGTAAGTTGGTGCTGATCTATTAAAAGTTATAAAAACAAATAATAAAACTTAAAATGGGCCCTAAAATTAATGGGAAACCAGTGGCAGGAAGCCACGATGGAGTAAATGTGCTCATGTTTGTGTGTACCCGTTAAAAGATGAGCATAACTGTGAGCATTACTGAGGTTCGTTACTGCTGATATTATATACAGCTGCAAAGGGCCCAGGTCCAAGAGAGGCGCGACACAACCACATCTGGAAGTGAACACAATAACCTCAGTTTACTAAAATTTGAAAAATTTAAGGCCATCAGAATTAGAAACATCCACATTTGGCCAAGACAAGAAATTTGAGTCCAGTTCACTTTGCTGTTCTGCACTGGGTACCAAGCCCCAAGTGTGATCTTGTTCCTTCCAGAGGTCTTTATAAAGGAAAAGTGAGAGTACGTCAGTGGGACAGGACAGGGTGGGCTAAGTTACAGTTTTCTTTAAAAATGAAAAAGTATTGTTCACAGGTTTGTGCCACTTGTTTCCAGACTTCAAAGTGGACCTATTCTGGTCATTCAGAAATATATTTTTATGGCTAGACTCTACTAGAGCAACTCTGCATGATTTACAGTTCAAGAGACAGCTGTCATTTAACTTATACTTGGCCCTTCAGTTCACTCGATAAAGCTGTTTTAGCTTTATGTGAATGATGGCCTTCATATTGATCAGATGAAGAAACTATTGGGAGATATTAGTGCACTGTCCACCACTATCATGTGTTTTGAAAGAATATATTTAATGCCAAGGAGCTTTCTTTTACTTTAATTTGTCACCTGTGTTTATGTATTTGTGTGCCTTCAACTTTTAGAGAAAGGAGTCAAGCACAACTTGAAAAGTATAAACATGGCATTAGTGATAGATATTTAATGGCTCATTTACATGGTAGTACTTTTATTTTTTGACTTTAGCTTGAATTATTCGCGAAAACTTTGCTAATAATGTGGGTGTCTTTGCAGTGTGTTGGCTGGCTATAATGGCACCATATTTGCATACGGCCAGACAGGAAGCGGGAAGACCTTTACCATCACAGGAGGGGCTGAGCGGTACAGCGATCGTGGGATTATTCCTCGCACCCTTTCCTACCTATATGAACGGTTCAGCCAGGTCAGCAAACTGTTGTTCATTTGCCTGTTTTTCAGTTGATTATGTGCAGAACATAACAATCGTCTTTTTACCCATTATTATTATTATTAGCTTCAGAAAAATGTCAAAAATACGTAAGTCTTTTATGTGATTTATTGGTGCTCCACAGGACAGCAGCATGGTTTATACCACACATATCTCTTATCTGGAGATCTACAATGAGATGGGATACGACCTTCTGGATTCCCGACATGAAGCATCTCGACTGGAAGACCTACCGTCAGTGCCCATTTTCTTATTTTTAAGCGGTTGCACATGTCAACAACTAGGGTCATATGGTGTATATTTTAACTTTAATTTAGCCACCTCAGCCTGGCTCACAGTTATTGTGTGGTGAAATATGGAGACTCTAGTGTTTAGCAGCCCACTATGAACTGCCAGCTGACATAATGAGGCTGTGGGACCGCAATGGATGTGGTCAACCTGGTGGCAGACTGCAGGAGAGCAAAAGAGTCATGTGGATAAATAGTTTTTCAAAGCTGGTCATTGCAGCCGGTCTTTTTTTGTCCATCTGCCATTTGTTTGCAGGATTTCATGGGCTCTTTTGTTGCTTTACTCAGAACCTTTTTCTTGTTTGTTTGTTCCTTTCCGTCGTGATCCTCTTTTTTACTTTGCCTCCATCTTTCTTTGCAATCCTAATTTCCATCTGTCTAGACGCTGGTCTGTGCATTTAATTTTTTGCCTATTGTGTTTGTGTCACACACAATATTTATATTCATTCACTTTATTTTACCTTTAGTGGGACCTTCTGAGGTATTGCCATTGAACCCATGATAGGACTTATCAGTAGTTGTGACAATATTGTACCTGGCTCATTCCATGTAAATTGAAGCACATAGTCAGGGGACTAGGTCTGCGACCCAGTATTCTCTCTATTGTTTGTATTTTCTCTCCTCTGTGTCCCTCTCTCGCTCCCTCTCTCTGTCTCTTGTGTCAAGCTTGCACGTCCCAGTTCATGTCTCTCCATGTTTCCTCTTTTATTTTGAAAGTCTTCTGTTTCCATGTTCAGTGTGTTTAGTTTTGCTTCCCCTGTGGCATCTTGTTCATTTGTGTCAGAGTTGTCTCCCCAGGTGTGTCCACTTCCCTCATTATCCTTCTGTGTATCTAAGTCCTCTGTCTTCCTCTGTTCATTGTTGGGTCATCTGTTTACTTCATGTCAATTCTTGTCAGTTTACAGAGTCTTGCTTTCTACTTTTCATGTTCATGTCAGGTTTAGTTTACTTCACGTCCATGTTTCACATGTTCCTATTCAGTTTCATGTTCTCGTTGTCATAGCTGTTTATAACAGTCTTTCTATGACATTTGGTATGATGGGATATATCCTAGATTCAGTAGAAAATTGTACCAATTAAGTGTCCATGACAGTTACAAAAGCGGGCATTGGTACCTTGGGTGCTTTCTATGTTTTTACTGAAGAATTTAAATAGGAATTTAAATGGGAATGACGGTACAATAAAAGTACGGAGACGGAAAGAAACAACTCGTGATCCAAAGCATTCCATATTATCTATCACACATGGTGGAGGCAATATTATGGCACTGGCATGCCAATGCAGCGGAGTGTTTATTGATGATGTGACTGCTGATAGAAGTAGCAGGATGGATTCTGAAGTGTACAGGTCTATGCTCTTCTCAGATTCAGCCAAATGCTGCAATCTGATTGGACAGTGCAAATAGATAATGGTCCAAAGCAAAGTAGAGAAGCTACCCAAGAGTTTCTCAAGGCAAAGAAATGTGATGCTACTCAAAGGCCAAGACAATCACCTGATGTTAACCCAGTAGAGCATGCTTTTCAGTTTAAAAACCGAATGCAGAAAGATCCACATACAACAGGTAACTGAGGATGGCTGCAGTAATGGTTCAGCAGAGCAGCTGATTTCACAGGGTTTATGTATGTAACTTACATTTTACTTTAAATTACATTTCATGCAACTTACAGCAAAACTATTATTTTTTGCTACCTTAGACTGAAAACAGTCGGTCTTGTGCTTTTGCAACTTAAAATCTAGAAGAATCAAGGCAAATGTGTTCCTGCATGTTCCTTTTTTCTCAGAAAAGTTAAGTAATTAGGTTATACCCATGTAGAGGCAAAAATAGACTTTTACTGTCACCTCTGTTTCTGAGAGTGTTATCCAGTATTTTCATGTACTTGCTCGATTTAGGTTTCTCCTCTCCATTCACAGAGAATCCAGCTCAAGGTTTAGATACCCACAAATCACAGTCTTCTGGAAATAGACAGTGCCCGTCGTTAACTGTGCTCTGGCCACACTTGCTGATTCAAGGAGAAGCTGTGGCACTGACTGATGTCTCTCTTTCACTGCCTACAGTACCCCATTCTCTTCTTTATTTATTATTTCCATCGCATACTCAGTTTTCCGCCCTCTCGATGCCAGAAGTCTGCAAATTACCTTAATCCATTCTCGGTTTTTGTAAAAATACAATAAACATTTATATTTCGGGTTGGCGTGGCTGTTTAGGAAAACAACCCTGCCAGGCCACAGCTTTTAATCACATTAAGATTAATTCTGTTTTATCAAACCACCTCAATTGCCTACACATGTTAGTATAATTGTCTGCATGTGTTCGCGTATCATTCCACCCTCTTTGACATGTCAGTCTAGTAGCCATCGTGTCACAGCCCCTGTGGCGGGATGGAAATAATGTGGTGAGATCACAGGGGTTCCTTAAGTGCACCGTATTTCAAAGGGTGCCTGATGTGGGCAAGAACCAATCACCTGTTTGTTTTTAAAAGCAAGCCCTGTCTGTTATCAAATCATGAACTCCCAGATAGATAAAGCACAAAGTGGGTCGCAGCCCACACTGACATGCATGTGTGGTTTGTTTGGATTCAGAGCTGACCGACGCCTGGTGAAGAGAGGGAAATGGATGACATAACTCAGATAATTCTTTTTTTGTAATTGCTTTGCTTGGAATGATTGGGGGTTTTGTCTGATTTCTGGTCATTTGTCTTTGATAATTCTCCCCATTAAAGATTCTTTTTCTGTTTTTTCAGAAAAGTAATGATTATGGAGGATCAAGACCAAAACATCCATCTGAGGAACCTGTCCCTGCAGCAGTCAGTGAATGAGGAGGAGGCTCTAAATCTACTCTTCCTTGGTGACACCAATCGTATGATCGCTGAAGTAAGAGCAAAAAGGGAAATAAAGGCTTCTGCTTTTTAATTTACATGCTATGAAAGCAGTGTTAAGAATTAGGATTGTAGGCAGCATACAAAAATATCGCTAACCACTACCGGGGTAAGGAGCATAAAAGGCATTTTTTTGTCCACAAATGCAATATGCGTTCTAAAAGGTACCTTAAGACCCATCTAAAATATTATTTTGGTCCCATGTGGTCCTTTTTACCGTTTTTTTCCCCAGTAAAACCAAGCATTCTCTCTATAATTTATGTTTATGTTGTGGTGTTGTTTTTTTCCACACTCAGACGCCCAGACTCCCCACGCTGATGAGACATGCGGTGGGTCAGCTTTTGCTTTGCAACCTGAGCTTTGGAGCAAAAGGCTGATCTCACCTCGTTTGCTCGTTTCGGTAGTTTGTAAGTAAATAGCAGACAGTAAAAGTGAACAGGATAATCAGGTTTCAAACAGGCTCTTTAGTCTTAATGAGAATGTTGAAGTGTGCGGCTGTGATGCTATCATGAAACAAAACCAAAGTAAAAAAAAATATAGTAGATGTTTCAGGATCTAAGATTGAGTTTCTGGAACTTTTTAATATGTTTAGTAGGTAGTGTTTCATACGAGTATCACAAAATGAGGGAAAATATGAACATCAAATAATGCAGTTATTCCACTGAGCCTCATCTAGACAGGAATTGTAACACAAACATGTGAGACAGAGAGAGCAGCACCAAAGGCATTTAAAAACCACGAAACAAGCAAAAGGTTCTGCAATAAGGACATTAAGGATTCAGCGGAATTAAAAATACGAGGGAAGAAAAAAAAACTAGAAACAATAAAAATACAATTCAATACAGCACCTGCTCGACTATGACAAGAACAAGTCTGTTTGGCAACAGACGAGGTTAAACATAAGAGTCTAGTAATGAGATGGACAGAATACTTGATCACAGGTGAGACTAATTCAGCAGAGGTTATATTAATGGCGGTGGGACAATCACAAAGAGTGGAAAATAACTCTGTATGTGATCTTTCCGCGACCCCCTCAGTGTCAGAGCCCGGACCCTGAACAATATTACATTTGTTTTGCATCTGTTTGGTTGACACGCTTCCTATGTCAATTGCTGTGAAACCTTCAGGGATATTTCAGTGCAAACACATTCTCAGAAGTCTCATTATAAAACTTTTAAAGGGTTGCGATGTGCAGCAGGGGAGACCCCACCGCTGTCCACCCACATTCAGACTTTTGTTGACTCGTCCTCTTTGGGACTTCATCACAGGAAGGTTTCTCTTGAGCCTGAAGCAAACAAAGAACCCTCCACATGGTCAAATGGTCTCTGCCAGAATCAAGTCCTTGCTCCATGCAGACCCTCCAATAAAGCAATGCTTTCTTTCTTCTGTTACTCCCAGCCATGTGGCTAATAGATGACACATCGGATCACATCGCACTCCGCAGGCAGTGAGCTCACTCGGTTTGAGACTTTACAATCCCCTCCACAACTTTATTGAACAGGACTTAAAAAAAAAAAACACACCTTAGCTTCACAAGGAAAGGTTTCCTCTCATTTGCTCTTTTCTGTTTCGGCTTCACATCGATGTCGGACTTAGACCTCTCCTCTTCTCTCAGATTTCCCCTCCAACTTATGGGGGTGAGCTGGGTGCATAGAACCAGAATAGAATCCAATCAGAATCAAAATTATTTACATGTTTGTACACAAATAGCCAAATTTCAGCTTCCCTCTCAGTATTTTGGATCAGCAAACTCTATATATTTAGCAGTTTGTAGCACCACTTTCTGTTGATCCCCTGCGACACTGTGTGTGGTTAGTGTGAGGTTATCATAAGGTCTGCATGTGTGAGAATAAAGGACATGACTCCATTGAGGACAACTTGTACTTTACTGATGTTACTCCATAGTTTATATGTTTTGAATAGGGATACTTTCCCCTGTGGACACATTGTTTATAACTATTAATATCCATTGTGTCCCCAGTGTGCCTGCATGCTTATATGCTAAGTTACTCTATGACTTCTGGAACTATGATCCATCTGTTCATTCATCCATCCTATCATCAATCCATTTCCCTCCTGTCGGGAAGGGGGGCTGAAGCCCATTCCAAATGCCACAGGGCAAAAGACAGGATATAACCTGAGCATTTATGCTTTCTATATTTAAACATCTTTAGCTTGCTGTGCTTCTGCAAGCCTCCCTTGTGCCAGCTTCTCCCTGTCTTGCTTTTTCTGATTTAATAATCATCCTTACTTATCATTTACATCACTGCTCTGTTTTCCACCTCAAGTTTTCCATCTGTCTACATGGTAGGTCCCACAACATATATCCATATCCACAAGACTACAGATGGAAAAGGGTTCCTGAAGTAAATTCTCTAATTTAGCATGGACACACTATCCCCAACCTTGACCCATTATGCAAAACTATTAGAAATGCGATCCCAGCTCAACATATAAGAGCTGCCTCACGTTACTTTGGGGATACAATATGGAGAAAAGATAGACATGTGTAGAGTGAAGGGAATTTGCACTGAGGAAAGGGATGACAGCAGAGGGTTAAGATAGTGAAAGATCTGTCACTAGCTGTCATGACCCTAACAGTCAGGTGTTGGCACTTTTATGCCGAGAGTAAGTCAGAGTCAGAGCAGCTTTTTTAGACTGTCTATGGTGATCTTTTTTAGCAGTGAGAAAAAGTGGCTCATGTCAATATCTTAGATGACTGAGAGTTACAAGATGAGATTAGAAAGGAGGTGTCATACCTCCTTTCTAATTAAAAGCTGCTTAATAAAACCTGCATCATGTGTTCAAACTGCAAGAAGTGCATGCTCAGCGCTATGTCAGTGAATGTCCATTTCCTCCGTTTATTCTGTCAGCAATGCCCTCATCCTCCTCTAGTTAATAAAACTTGTTTGTGCAGAGTGACTCATGCTCTATTTCTGTTTCCTTCTGGTCTCAACCTGCTTTCTGCTGTTCCAGTGGCCTTCTGAAAATCAGCCTCAGCTTTTGTCAAGCCGCTACCATGTGTTCACCGCGCATTGGTTGCACATGCTGTGACTTTGATCTATAAATGAGTGGGAACAAGAAAAAAATAAGAATCAAAGGGAACGTGTTTTTTTGTTGTTGTTTGAATTGGAAAATACCAGAAATGAAGAATTAATTCCCCCCTTTGTTTTTCTGGTTTCACCACGTGTGCCAGTTTATCAGGATTCAGGATTATTACTCTCTCACAAACCTGCAACTGCAACATTATTTTAAAATCTGTTCTTGTCACTTGACCACTTTTGTCATCCTCAGACTCCCATGAACCAGGCGTCCACTCGTTCCCACTGTATATTCACTGTGCACCTATGCAGGCGTGAACCTGGTTCAGCCACCCTGCGGCGATCCAAGCTCCACCTGGTGGATCTGGCAGGATCGGACCGAGTTAGCAAGACTGGTTTAAATGGGCAGCTGCTCACCGATGCAAAGTATATCAACCTCTCTCTCCATTACCTGGAACAGGTAGGCTCTTTTTTTTCTTTGTTATATATTAATACAGATTAGAATAAAAAAAAAAACATGTTTAGTGTAAAGATATAATCTATCAGTTGGTTTAATGTTTGTTTTCTTGTTACTGATACCAAACAGAAATTTAGCTCTTTCCCCAAGGACTTCAGTTGCTTCATTTGTACTACTCCCTGTGAGTTAATAACATTGACTGGATAAAAAAAGATGGAAATAGCCACTGTGAAATCTCCCACTGATTTGTGAAGGCCCGTTTTGAAGCCCTGGGCTGACTCAAAGACACTGTGCACTCATATACTGAGAGTGGCTGCAGTGTGTTTCCTATGATATCGTGCACACTCCGCCAGGTTGACAGTTTATCCCTGGAGATTTTGCAGAGTACTGCAAAACTAGTAGAGAAATAAATTACTTTCTACATTGAGTAAATAAGTAGTGTAGAATATTGCTTTTTTAAAGAGTAACAATTGATGTACAATTCATTACATTGTTGAGAATGGAGGCAGTTTGGTTAGCAAACTGCATTCATAAACTGAACAGATGCAATGCGCAGACACACATATTGAGTAACAGGTAACAAATAAAGGACTAATAAAATGGTTGAATTTTACTCACTAAACTGAAGCATAGACTGCTTGGATGCGCTATACCAGCGGTCCCCAACCCCCGGGCCTCGGACCGGTACCGGTCCGTGAGTCGTTTGGTACCGGGCAGCGAGAGTTGAGGCTCAGGTGTGAAATGTATAGTTTTCAGGGTTTTTATCGGTTTTCAGCGTTATTTTGTTATCGTTTTTATTGTTTACTCGGTTTTTACTTGGTCTTTTCACGTGTGTTATGAATAAATTTTCTTTTTTTCGGTACCGGTACTAGTTTTATTTTGTTGTATTTATCCGCAACACCTTAAAGGCCGGTCCATGAAAATATTGTCGGGCATAAACCGGTCCGTGGCGCAAAAAAGGTTGGAGACCGCTGCTATATACCACAGATAAGCCATTGAAAATGCTCCAAATGGCATCAACTGCACACACACGCACACACACACAAACACACACACACACACACACACACACACACACACACACACAAACACTGTGTAAAGATGTAGTTTAATGGCCAAACTAATGGATGAAGGGTGGCAGACTGTGTCAGCACACCTATCTCAGTTATCCATGTTAAGCAGTTATAAATAATATTCACTTGCAAATGTTAAAACGTATCCATAGAGGTCAAAAAAGAGGCCAGGCTTTAAATAGGCTCTTTAATGCTGTAAAGTTGGAAATCTTAACATGAAAGTCTAAAGGGATTTTGGAGCCAGCTTCAAGTGGCCATTAGAAAAACTGCAATTTTTGCCACTTCATCAGTGGCTTAATTTTTAAGCTTTTTAAGCCCATTGGTAATAAACCCAACAATGCTACTCAACACATGACTCTTACCCTTTTTCTGTGTATGTAGTCTTTTAGTCTCTGGCCCATATTTGTAGGATTTGGGCGTGGACATTTCCAGTCTACATATTAAAAAGCTAAACTGTTGGCTGAGAATGCCCGATTTTTGTTTTCAAGCTTTTTGTTTTGCAGTTCGTCCCTCGTCGGCTCTTCATACAGATGTATATCTGATTGGCCAGTAGAATTCTGTAAGCAGCGTACAGATAGAAAGGTCTCATGTAGTGAAGATGTGATTAACACTGTAGAAATAATGCAAAAATAATGGCAGCCTTTTGAATCATGAGCCGTGTGCCAACTTTTCCCTGGTTTGCGTGGTATTTCTCAGTCATGTCAGCACTTTTCTCTTCCTCAGGTCATCATAGCACTGTCAGAGAAGAATCGTTCCCATATTCCCTACAGAAACTCCATGTTAACGTCTGTTCTGAGGGACAGTCTTGGGGGCAACTGCATGACCACCATGATTGCCACTATGGCAGTTGAGAGAAGGAACCTCGAGGTAAGCATGGTTACAATGAGGACATGTTCAGACACAAGTCTCTTAGATTCCCTCAAAAAACAATACTTTATTGTAGTTTTAGGACACTACTTTTGTCGGTGGGCTTCGTAGAGAAACTGTTGTTACCTTTGTTGAGTCTCTGCATGCATTCCTTTGAGGAAATGTACAGTATCACATGATTACAAAATTATGGTGTAATCAGGGGTATTCATTTTTCCCCCTCCTATTGACAGATCAGATCACTGACAGATTTTTCAAACTATTTTCCTCAGGAGTCCATCTCGACGTGTCGCTTCGCACAACGTGTGGCTGTCATCAAGAACGAGGCGATACTGAACGAAGAACTGGATCCTGCGCTGGTGAGACAATCAGACGCTCGCGCTGCTTCGCCAGGCCCTCGGAATTCTGACGCTGAGCTGCACAATCACACCACAGATCCATGACTTAATGTGCCGTTTTATTTTGGCCAGACCCTCCCTTAAGCTTCCAGACCTTAAATTGATCGGCAAATGAACAGCAGTGAGAATCCAGTTTCTAAACTAAGTGTAACCCACCATGTGCTTAAGTGTCCTCTTTGGGTTTCCAGCACCAAGTTAGTTTTTCCATTGTGACACAGTCAGTCTGAAAGAAGCCGTTTTCCACCCTCAACATGTGGACGCCCGTCCATCTTGTGATATTTAGACTGCTCACACGTCCTGTTTGCAATCTCTCTCTGTCTTGTTTACATGCCTCCAATTCTGTTATGGCATATTCTCTCCCAATAATTCCCAGCCTCTTGAGAAAATATTCAGCTGGTGTATACATATGTCCTTCACACAGTCATGCAAGGAAGCAGAAATTACACATTGCACTCCTCACTGAGTAGTGTTTCCCCAGATGTAGTTATGAGGAGACTTTTTTTTTTAAACCAAGAGTGGGTAGTCGGCTGAACATCATTATTTTTATTTGGTATCTATATATTTGGGATTAACAAATAATACTTTTTCACGGGTGGTACTGGTAATTATTAATTTAGCAAGGAATAAGCAATACCTCAGGAAGTTTTGAATAAATTCTGATTAAAACTTGTAGGGGTGTAGAGTGGCAGCCCGTTCTCACTCCCGAGGCATTATATACTGACGATTTGTCAAGTCCCGCGGCGTTCCTGAGGAACGTGAAAGGTGGACTTATGCTACATGCCGGGTTATGGATGAAATCTAGTAGAATGACAGTCCCGCAGTAATACACAATCCAGCTATGTATTTCAGCCCTAACCCTAACCTCATCCCTAAAATACACTCATTAATCACATACCTGATAACAGTTCATTTAATTTACTTATAATAACAAAGCCTACAGGGGATATAAACTCTACACAAATAAGTAGCAACACAGGACAAAAACTAACAAAAAAACAGGGCTCATCAGGAGGAGAGGAGTGCCTTACAGTGGACACTATAAATCAGGGGTCCCCAATCCCAGTCCACGAGGGCCGGTGTCCCTGCAGGTTTTAAATGTGTCCTTGATCCATCACAGCTGATTTAAATGGATAAATTACCTTCTCAACATGTCTTGTAATTCTCCAGAGGCCTGGTAATGAACTAATCATATGATTCAGGTGTGTTGACCCAGGGTGAAATGTAAAACCTGCAGGGACACCGGCCCTCGTGGACTGGGATTGGGGACACCTGCTATAAATACACAGGCAAGAACATGAGGGTACGAGGAACAGGTGGGAACACAGCCGGAAGAAATTAGACCTAAGGAGACACGAGGAAACGCAAAGTCAACACACTGACATAAGACACGGACCTTCACAATAAAACAAGAAATACACCTGGCTCAAGGGCACAGACTTGAAACTACACAGAGGGGACAGAAAACAGGGACCTGAGAACTAGAAATACAAAACAAACCATCAACCTATCAGTCAAAACCTAGAAGAAAACAAAGCTCAATGATAACACAAAAAACCAAAATGCTGGATCACCGACCCAGGATCATAACAACTATTAGCTTAAAAGGTAATGCAGCCTAGAGACTGCTTTGAGCTCTTGGGGGCTTTTTTGTTGTTATTTCATTCACTAATAATAGGAAATCACATAATCACAGCCAGGTTAACCTCTGGCACGATGCCCCTCCTTCACTATTTGTGGTAAACTATATAACACTGTTCTTAACAAAGCTACTCTTTGCCTCACAGAAATAATTTATTTAAATTCTCAAAAACAGTAACAAAATAGTAATTCTAGTTATACTAGATACTTTGGAATACCTGTCACACCTTCCACTGTTGCAGTTTGCAAACCTGGTAGTTGTTAAAAAGGCCTAATGGGCAGATATATGGTAGCGAGTCATCACTCCTGTATATACCTCCTCTGCTCCCAACCTATCGACAGCTACTGTATTACTGCTGCTGCTAAGAGTTGGCTGGCCACTTGCAAACCCCACAGAGGTATTTTTAAGAGAGTCTGCGGCCGGCTCAGTAATTGTGACAGTGTCTGGCTGCTCCCAGTCGGGTCCGGCACAGTTACAGCTCCAGGCAAACCCAACCTCCATGGGCAAACCTCTTGTCTCTGTTTATGGATTTTTAGTGTATTTCTCATTTTATGTTCATTGCTTCTGTCTCATCTATCTCTCGGCCCAGTTTACTGAGGAAAATGCAAAGCAAGCAGCAGCGCAGCATGCAGAATAGAGTGATGTCATTTATTGTGGTTTGGGGGGGACACACTGACTCCAATTTTTGGCCTGCCCCGTCTGAAGGCGCACTGTGTCTTGGAGTCGCTGGCTTTGGTGATTTAAAACCTGAAGTTTGCTTTTCACAATGATTTGTCTGGTCCTGGTCCTATACTGTAGCCTGCAGGCTTCAAATCCTGAGGAGCAGGAAACCAGCCAGACCAGACAAAACACTGAACACGTCTCTCACTGACAGGCAAAGAATGAGGTGTTGAAAGTGACCTGTGATGATGATTAAGTCAGCCACAGTGGCCGCACCATATAAGGCTGCATCGGTTAGTTCCTCTAAGAGCACTGATGTTGGCGTTAATCCTTCAATTAGACCCGGCTGATCCCAATCTGCATTCATCAGTGGAGATTGTCAGCAGCTATTGTAACAGTCACATCGCACTGATGCATTTATGTGTTAATGCTCCCATTATTTATATTTCTTTAATTCTTAAAAGGGTTAAAAATGTTGGCTTGAGGTTATGCATTTGTGCAGAGGTTAACTTAGGGGCCCTCTTAAACTTAAAGCCAGTATTCACAAAAACGCAAACAACATCCAGCTTTAAAAGACAGCTCTGATTAGCTGTACCCCAAGTTGGTGCTTTAGTAGTATACCCCTTGGGTTACTCGTACTCCTGCTTGGGAATCACTGGTTCAATGCAGTGCTTCTTGTTTTAGTCTGTAATACCAAAGTAGTGCCATATGACACAAGAAATTCAGCCCATGTGTTCGCATTTTGTTGTGGAGGATGAAAACCTAGCACACAGTTAGTTGTAATGGGAAATTTTGCCTAATCTTCCTTTATAAAAGAGGCCCCATAATAGCAGCATGTTTGTGAGTGGCATACTGCGTAACGCTGCACATATACATTTTTAAGGTGTAACCTGTGGTTATATTGCGGGTTATACTGCAGTGCTTACACTTTAGTGTGGGTGGTTATGTGCACAGGATAGAGGGTATGTTTTCAAGAAGAGGAGGTATAATTTAAAGTTAGGCCTGTTTAATGTTTCAAAGTTAATTGTGTTTGTCAGTACATAGACTGTGACAGACATAAAGGTAGAGAGAAAGAGGGAAAATGAACATCTAGATGTTTCTTCTATCATCAGATTTGTGTTGTTGGGTTTCCATAGGGTTTGCTGACATCATCAGTCACATGGTTTGAGTCCGTTTTTATTCAGAGCCTGCCCTGAAACTGTGGTGCCAGTGTGGGCTTGGCGCTCTGAAATAGACTGCGCAATTCTGCTGACCAACAACTGGTGGGCAGCTTTTGGGGATGCAGCTGGAAGAATTACATCAGACCACGAGCTCCAAAAAGGAGATACAGGGAGCGGCTCTGGTGAAGAGTGGTCAGATGTGGTGTTTGGTGTTAAAGCATACAATAAATACAGGGATGGGATGATGTGGGGTGATCGAGGTTGAAACAGCAAAGTCACGCCTTTCCAAAAACACACAACAGATCTGTTTCTTTTCAGAAGCGTCTCAAGTTGTGTTCGAGTGTCTGGCTGCTTTGGCTTTTCAGTTTGAGGTTGACACTCAGTCTGACCTTTGTCCTTGATTTAATTCTCACTGACCTTTAACTCTTTAGCAGTTCTGTGTCAGGAGTGGCACTGACTAACACTTGCACACAGTCGCTAATTTCTATTCCCTTTGCTCTTTGCTGTTGAGATATTTAAGTAGGATTTACCCTTAAGTAAGGGGGTTTTAGCAAAAAGAACAATGGCCACTTGTGTTTTTAGAGGGTTTAGTGTGTTGTTTCATTTGGGGATTTATGTAAAATTTTTATTACAGTGGGTTTGGCTTCGTTTCAGTAATTTCATGATCCATTGACTTTGACTATTTTCCCCACCATTAACATGTAATTGCATGTCTCTGTTTTTCTCTTTTGGGACTGTTTCCTCTTTTTGAACAGATTTCCAGTGTGTAAATACCAAGTTATTGAGCCAGTCATTCACAATGTTTTTGCTGTCCGGATCTACATTTTCAGTTTACCATAGCACTTTACGTTAGGTCGTGGCACATGAGAATTGGACTCACCTCTGACCTCTTGCTCATCATCCTTCAACCTGGTTATTTTGGAGAGCTCTTCCTGTTAAAAGGAGTTTTTCCTTCCCACTGTCCCCAAGTGCTGCTCATAGGAAATCACCTGATTAGTGTTCTTCTCTCTGTTTAATATTGTACTGCCTATGCACAATGTAACTGTTGTGGTGAATTGGTCCCATGTCATTGCATTATTACACATCTGCAAAGTAGAGGTTCTTTTTTTACTTTTATAGAGAAACACGGTCATAATGGATAAAAAATGAATTTGCTGCTGATCAAAGTATCACAGAGTCAAATGTTTATCTATCTTTTGGTGTTAAGATGATGCAAGCATGCAGTAAAATCTTTTGTAAGTTGTAACAATTTGTTCTCTTTCTGCACACAAATCTTTTCCTCGTGTGGAGCCAATTCCCTGATCAGTCTGACACTTTAAGGATAAGAAGCACATTTCCTGTTTAAAATGTTTTTGTGGGTGATTGGCAGTATTAGTTCAGAGGACCTTAAACGATTAACCAAATCATGTCTCATCATACCATTATCCCCAGTATCACCAGAGTCACTGGTATCTCGCGTTTTAGTGAATTAATCAGAGTTAATAGAGCATTAACACATTCATGAAACCAAGCTGAACTGACACTGTCCCATGAGATGAGCAGTGTCCAAATCTGTGATCACTGACTGACTAATCCTTTACGTGTTAGGTAGCCAGATGGCAGTTAATCCTCTGCTAGACTGACACGAGGCTGCTTAGACTGACCTCTTTAGGCATAGAGCCTTTCAAAAGAGGCAGACTTATCTCCAGAGAGTAAAGGTTGTGGTGGTGAATTCACTTTTATCTTTTGTTATTGAGCCTCATTAATCAAAAAAATCTCTCTAGGAGCCTTGGTTCTCAGTGATAAACAAGCATACTGCTGTCAGTGTAAATCACTCGAACGAGGCTTCTTGCTCTAAATAAAAACACCTTTTTTGATCAGTAGTGTTTCTCAGGCTTATGATTTTTTAAACATTAATATAAATTCTTCTTGTAACTATTTTTTTCCCAAACCTGGCTATCTAAGTACTTATTTAAGAATCCGTGTCTGGGCTTGGTGTCATACTTTTCTTTTTATACGTATATATAGAGTAACCAGACCCGGACAGCCAGCAGCCTGTTGGCTTGCTGAGTCCTTACCAAACACGTGTGGAGAGACAGCCACCGTTGAGGTTTAATGCTATTTTGTGTTTTGCTTTCTGCATTTTTCTTCTTCGAGTATCCACTTGTCTGGAATCACTTAGGTTTGACCTCAGAAAGCATCAGCAACATAAGCCGCAAGATTATTTTCAGCAGGATTGTCTCATCAGTTGGCAGCAGCTGGATAGTTTCTGTCTGCACGTGCTTGTGTATGAGCGTCTGTCTGTGTGGAGTACTGTACTTGCAAATGTGTGCATTAATCCCCACTTTCTGTGTATATGGTGTGTATTTCAGCTGATAGCAAGTTTGAAAAGAGAGATCCTGTCTCTTAAGGAGGAGCTGGCCATGGTGACTGGAGAGCAGAGAGACGACCGACTAACTCCAGAGGAGATCCAGAAGTACGTCACCTCTACTTTTTAAAGTCCTCGTACTTTTAATCGTTGCATCGTCAGATGTTGTTCTCGAGTTAACTAAGAATGTAGAGCAGCTCAAACGTGTATCCAAGCTCCACAGACTGTATGTAAAAGATGGAAGTAGCCGGTGTGACGTCACATAATGATATGTGGGTTCTGCATTAGTGTTATCACCATCATCATGTTGTTTTCTGTGCCAGAAGATGATCAGATGAAGATCACACAGACACAGATATTGCTAATTAGTGCTTAGTTAAAATCTTCGTGCCATTTAGTTTCACTGAGTCAGATATGACCATATTTGGATTAGAGGGTGGAAGGTTAAGCGCAAACACTAAGCGGTTTTGTTTGCAAGCTGCATCAACAAACTGTATAGCTGCATTCTTACCAACCTTGAGACCTCAGAATTAGGGAGACATTCAAAAGGGCTGTTGGGGGGGTGGTATACATATACATATATATACAAAACACTTGAATTTTACAATGTTTATTTATCGGATAAAATAAGTTAAATGACACCATTATCATTGTCCGGCCGGAAACAGCGGGGGTGTCCAAATTCAGAGGCTGCGTCCACCTGACCGGACCCGGCCTTCGCGCTCTAAGTGGGCCAGGTCCTCCGAAAGCTGGGTAGACTGGAAATGAGTGACGGTGAAATTGGATGGTCTAGCCTTCAGAATTACATCACGAGATCTTTCGGTGAAGTGAAACTCTGCCGTCTGCTCCTTACTATCTAAAATATAACCAGACGCTGCCGTAGATTTTCAACCATCTCACACTTCTGTTTAATCAGTTTTCTGTTTGACGTTTATTCAGCTGTGTGAAAACCCCGGAGGAACCCACCTGAGGGATTAATAAAGTTTTATTTTATCTAATCTAATCTAATAACTTTAATCTCAGCCAAATCGATTTACTCATGAACAAATAAAACACTGAAAAAGGCCAAACAATAACATGTTTAAGTTATTTAAGTGACTTATATATCATGTTTAACCTGAGTAGCGAAAGACCGAATTTGAAAACAATGTGCTGGGAGTTTGCTGTTCTCGTCGGCTCAGATATTTGAAGTTTGCACAGCTACATTCTCGCCTGAAAATACGCTAAAAGTAAAAGAGTAAAGAGTAATATTGAGCTAAGTAGCTGCAGTAGTAGTAGCCATTGTTGGAAACTGGAATTGGCTGGGCCAATCTGGGATATAGTTTTTCAATTTTGTTGTCCGAGTGGAAAATCGGGAGAAAATCGGGAGAAATTTGGGAGAATCGTGGTGCTGGGAGATTTTCGGGAGGGGCACTGAAATTCGGGATTCTCACGGAAAAATCAGGTGGGTTGGCATGTATGTATAGGTGCTACACAGAAGTACAGGTACCTGCTAATTAATGCTAAGTAACAAACAATTTCATTGTTTCATCAGCCCCTAATATTATAATCAAATTATTATTATAATTATTAATTTGATCATTGGAGTGGAGACCAAACTATTTTCTGTAGTTAACTGTGAACATGTCTATTTCTGATGTAAAGCTGAATATTTAACATTGAGGTCTGTTGGGATAGTCGTTTTGCATTTCACTGAAGCGTTTCCTTCATTTTCAGGCCTAGAGAGTGCTGTGTTGATCCTCAGACACACAGAAAAGTGCAGAGTATACTTTATGAACTGTAATTTGTATTTGCAAAGCTCAAACCCACAGATTCTTAAGGAAAAATGTCTGGTGATTTATAAGTATTTGGGGACTGCCTAATGTGCGTATATAACTTATGGTGCTGGCTTCACATTGGTGCTGAATTGAAGTCTTGCTCAGTGCGGCTTAACCAGATCTCATGGCGTTTCCCAGCGCTGCTTTATTTCTGCTGCTGTACTCAAGTGGCAGACTGACCCAGGCAGTCGGGCAGGGCCAGGGTTCAGACCAGAGGTTTCATGGAGGATTTGGCAGATTGCTCCTCAAATGCTGATGCATTTCCCATGCCTTCGCCCCCACAGTTCACCCGTTTTATTATTTCCTCTCTACCCAGGTGATTATCCTTGATTTGCCTCTGTTTGTGCCAAACTCACACTGGGAATCTTTAATAGTATCTATTATGACCACATTTGCTGGAGTTTTTTTGTTGTCGTTTCCTCTCTATTTGATGTCCCCACTCATTTCCTGCGCTGATCGATTGCACATATCCTGGGTTATTTACTGTCACAGTTCCAAACGCACACACATCCTCGGGACTGCTGGGCTTTTGTGTTTCCAAAAGACACTTCTGTGTCAGTCCACTTCTTTTTTTTTTTTTTTTTTTTTTTTTTAAATGACATCAGAAACAGCAGTATGCGACATTACGTGATGGCAGAGCTTCAGTTCATCCTTTGTCATTTTTTTTTTTTTTTTTAATAAATAGGACAGGGGGAATGAATGAGAGAGAGAGGGGGAGAGAAAGAAAGAAAACCCAAGGGGAGAAGAGACGGTGAGAAGGGGGGGGAAGAGAGACAAAAAAAAAAAAAAAAAACTCCTGGGTCACCTGTATGGAGAAAAAACAAACAAACAAACAAACAAACAAACAGAGGAGACAGCAAACAACAAAGAGCAACATAATAATAGAGAAAACAAAGCACCATCACAATAAACTAGCTAGTCATAGATATCAGTATTTACTAAGTAATAAACGATATTGTGCAGCACGCAAGATAGACAGCGCACAGTGTGCTTTGAGGCAGCAGCCAAGAAAGCTTTAGTCCGCGTCTGTGAATACCCATGTGTGCATACCTGTGTGGATCAGCATGCTTGCATTCCAAAGGTTTCTCCATGTAATGATCTGCTAGGGAGTGTGGGGGGGCCACAGCCCCATCCTCCAGGGTGTGAAGCGGGTATGGAGGAGATCAAAACTCCAGACAGTCCAGTGTCAGTCCACTTCTATACAAGCTAAAGTCAAAGTAAATGTTTTAACAAGCAGTGTTAGTTTGCTACACTTGCTTGATAACGGCTCACATCACACACAGTTGAGCCACTTCTTGGAAAGTTTCCGATTCCAGTGTGTATTTCTTTCCTCTTGCAAAGTATTGAACATTGCATCCAAGGGCATTCTTAAGGTTCATGAAACCACTGATGTCTTGCAGGACCCTGAAACAGGACCGCTGCGTTTGTTTTAAGTCCTTCATCATGTAAACCTTGCATGTTCTTGTGTTGAACAAAAAATAAAAACCACACACTGTCGTGTCTACATTGGATGGGTTTGGGCACTTGCCTCCTGCTCTTTTCCTGTGGCCGCTTCCAGATCTTGAAGAACTAATGTTTGGACTATCGTTTAATGATAGTTTATCAACAGTCCGGCCCAGTGGAGCTGAAACACAAGTTTAAGTAAATAGTTTTCTTTGACCAGACCCACATTTTAAACTACTCAAATGTATATCTTAACTGTTTAAGTGCTGAGTGAGGAAGAATATAAGAGGGAGTGTGGCACTGCTTAGATGGTCTCTGTGTGTTTATGTGCACGTGTTTAGATTGGAGGAGCTCGTTAAGGCTTATCTGGATGATCCCGATCCAGATGTGACACTGTCACTGGGACCAGACATGAGAAAGATCCAGCACTGCTTCTCCCTGCTAAAGGTAATGTATTCACAGTAACCTATGTGTACAGTCTAAGGAGCTTGGAAAGAAAGTGACTGGACTTAAGTTTTGTGAAGACACTCACCTCTCATCCAAGAGTCTTCTTCAGTTTTAAAACCAAATGGTGGAGAGTTTTAAACTGGGGATTGTCCCTTAAGAGTGTTGTTGACCCATTATTGATCATGTGCCTTGTCACATGACCCAAGGTGTGAAACAAGGCATCGGTCATTACCCGTATTATTCGGTAAAATCACTGTGAGACTACCATTACTTGGAGGACTGAGAATCTGCACAGTCCTGCTAAGTCGCCTCAGCTGGTGAACGGGACAGTTAGACACAGTTTTTTTCAATTTTCATTAATTGGGTAGGGCTGTGCGATATGACCGAAATCTCATATCTCGATTTAAGACATCTATTGTCCCGATAACGATATAAATCACAAAAATTTTACATTTTCTGTAAATTCTGTGAATCTCGGGCAGCTCGATTTGTGTGTTTCCACCTGTGCGTCGTGTAGCTGGAGTCGAGTGTTTTAACCGATGCATGAAACTATACATTTTTAGACAAGTTGTAACGGCCGCCGTTTTCTTTGTGAGTATTTATTACACAGCGTGCTGCAGGGAAAAGCCTGTTCTAACGTCTGAGTCTAAGGTTTATTTTGCTTCTCATCCATAAATACTCTGCATACTCTGTCACGCGATTCAGTTTATTTTGAAAAGTCTCAACAGGATCTTGAGCTTTATTGTGAAAGGTTTATGTGGAATATGAACAAGGGGACATGCAATGGTTTTACCGTTGTTGTTGCTAACGACAACACATAAAAACAGGCGCTTGTCTGTCTGTAGTGTGGTTATATTAAATATAAAAGAAAGAGAGAACTTTAAGAAATGAATATAGCCACTACAGTGACCATCAAAACGATGAAAAAATATTGCCGTAAACAGTTTATTTTGCGACACCGCGAAACAAATGATAGCGTGAAATGAAACAATAGACGTTTTTATATCGTCATCCGATATATATCGTTATATCGACCAGCCCTATAATCTGGTGTTAATGTCTTTTTTAAAATTAGGTTCTTTTGATTTGAGCAACAGATTTTCAGTGAATTCATCATAAATTTAATCATTTATTTTTTGTCATGTTTGTTAAAATATGCAATTATTTTACTAATTTGATCACACATTTCAGTTACTGAATTAATGAAACCACCAAAATTTTTATTTCCCACCATTCATCACCTCAGCTTTGACCAGGTGACCCACATCTTCTGAACTGCTCGCCCAGCTGTCACCCCCTGAGTTATGGTTGAAACTTATTTAAATGAATTTCCTGCTTTCAAGCAATTAAAGGCTCTGTGGAAGGTTACTAATCAGAATTTTATCACTGTAATTTCACTGAAATAGCCAACATTAAAATCATTAACTAGGAATGTATTGTATGTATTGTATTGTACGCAGTCACGGGAAATATCTTTTTGGTATTGTGTGTGGCTGCTAAATCTCACTCTGAAAATGTTTTACTTCTTAGTGATGTCAGATTTTACTCAGAGTTGTTGATTTTGATGGCTGAAGGCTGATTTTCCCATAGCCTGGCTAAAGTCTGAAGACAGAGTTTTGCAGTTATTTGCCATTTAATTAGATCCTAGGTGTAATGTTGACACGCCGCCCTTAATGCACGTCTTTAAGTTAAAACTTTCCAAGAATTTCCACCTGATCGTAGCAATCAACCCATCTGAAAACTCATCCATGCCATTTTCTTTCCCACTCACCTAACCCGAGTCACTAGAAGGCAGCGGCACTGCCATTTGAAGATGTGTTGTGTATTTTTCACAGTTTAATGAAATTTTCTAGCTACATGAAAGTGATGGCCCTGTGACAACCTGGGAGACTTTTCAGGAGGTCTTGATTACTTTCAACAGTGAATTAGATAAGCAGTTAAGGAAACAGTTAACTGAGATCAAACATATTTACATGAAATATTAAAGTTGATCTCTTCGGCTTTTTCTTTATTTCCCTTGATAATCCTGTTCCAATAGTAGATGCTCTTTTCCAACATGGTCAAAGTTTCACATAGTAACTGCTCTAAATGCTCAGTTTTACACCGTTATTTTTTTGTTTTGTTTTGTTTTTTTAAATTCTTGGCTACGTATTGTGTCACAGAGTGGAAATATCACAGCAGTACGGTGGCCCTGAGAGGCCAAACGGACTGCAACTTAAGAAAGCACCAGCAATAAGAAAAACGCTGTTTTTCTCTCCAGAAATACTTCCCTTGTGCTTTTGAAAAATCTGTTTTTTCCTATTTCCGTTTTTGTTTGTTCTATTTTTGTTTTTCCTATTTCTGTTATGTTTTGTGTTCTTTTACAGCGTTTTTCTTATTGCTGGTGTTTTCTTAAGTTGCAGTCCGTTTGGCCTCTCAGGGCCACCGTACAGCAGTGACCAACATAACATTAAGAGCAGATTACATCCTGGCTACTTTTGTATATTTACTGTCCTGTAAAAAAGGTCATCTTCATTGTTTTCTATGGAAGTTAATCAATAATAATACTGCAAAATGTATCCAATTTATATTAGCAGTAGATTTGCAATAGAAATTTATGAGGATAAGGATAATAATTATAACTTTAAACAAAACTGTTTAAAACACACAGTTACAGAGTGCTTTATAGTTTGGATTAAAACCATACATTTGAGAAGCGTACATAACAACTATACAGTACATTTAAGCATACAGTCGAGGATGTGTTCCCACATGCATTTACGCTTACCTACAAACATTTGGTGTGAAACAAGGGGTTAATTAAAGAAGAACTAACCTGTAACAATGAGTTTTCGGTAGCCCTTTATATTTACAGTCTTAATCTGCAAAATAATTGTTAACGTAAGCTTTAAAATAAATGTAGTAAATACTGGACATCCTGCATGCTACAGGTATCTCAGATAGAAAGAGAGAGAGGCAATCTTGTTGGTCAGAGATTGTGTCAAATAAACAAGTAGTTTCCATAGAGAAAGCTTCTGGTTTTAACTTGTTCTTAATTCAGATTGTCTGTCATTATTTTAAAATAGTGGGAGTAGCTGAAAAGATTGCATCTATTCATGTTCAAGCTTGTTGAACATGAAGCTTGAAGAGTGCCATGTTAGTTGAAGTGATCTGATAAAGGGCTCTTTACCTGTGGAGGTTTTGATTGTGATTATAGTAATGACACTGTTGCTGTCAACTCTAGAAAAAATAATCTCTTTCGCCGTTGCTGTAGCACCGCCACCTGTTTGATGCTTGTGGTATTTCATAGAGGAGAACCTGCAGCTCCAACTATGACAATGTACTTTTAACTGCTGGTGGTTTTCCCTGTAGATGCTCACTGGGCTGCTTCCTTTAAGCCTTTTTAATCATACATGTGCTAAATATACTTGATAGTCGGCATTCATCTACAATCAGTGTTGACTTCCTGCTGTGTCAGTAAGGTGGCTATCAGCCTGGCACTGGTTATGTTGTACCCTACAGAGTCACATATCTCTGGCTGTGAACTCCGATTGCTTTTCAAACCTTTTAAAAAAGGTGACTTAAATGTTCTAAAAAGTATAAATTCATGTGTTTAAAAATGATTTAAAACTTTTGAAGGAACACCTGTCATGACCTTATGTCCAAAACATTTATATATGGTGTTGAAGCGATATCAACTGAAGTTTAAATAGGGTTGGGTTGTACTTAAGTGCAATACCAATTTGTATTACAAGATGCTACACTGTGTTAATACAACATTTATTCAACCGTTAGAAACATTGATTTTCAGTGAAAACAGGCAAAAAAAGCCTTTTGCTGAAATGCCCGTAGCTAAAAAGAAATACCAAAAACATACACAATAGTGAAGGTGGTTGGTGCTGCCAGGTGGTGAAGATTTTAGATTGATCCTTCAATCCCAGAAAGTATCTTTAAAGGGAGGGGTTCCTGAGACGTTTGTTGAAATAAGTATATCAAAGGGACAGCACAGGTTGAGTTACTTGGAGACAAAGTTAGAGAGGCAAGGCGGAGATGGTTTGGACTTGTGCAGAGAAGTATTGTTGTATTTAATATCTGGCAGCTGGTGCTCAGACTGAACTAAACACTTGGGTGAGTTGTTGTTAGAAAATTTGTGTTTTTACAGTTCTTTTTGCTTTGGCTATCTACTCAGTTTGCCCTTGCATGTTGTGCATAAAATGTTTGTAGAAAAGTTCTCATTTATGGAGAAAGTCTTAGGCAATGACATGCTGCTGCTGCTGCTGAGCAATGGGAAAATGGGCTTTGGTTTGGTTGAAGTTTGAGCAGCCACCAGAAGCTGTTCCAGACCCCACTTGAATGTCTGTTTATCTCTCCTTCAGTTTGTTATGATCCGCAAACTCTATCTCCCGTTCAGTTTACATTCCTCTGAGCATCACCCGAGTCGCACTCCAGTGAACCTGTAAGAGTTCGTCCGGTTTGAATTTCATTTCATTTCATTTGTTCCCAGCGCTGATTGTCACCATTTCAGGCTTTTGTTCAACAGTTTATCTTTTGTGTTTCTGTGCCACAGTGATGACATGAAACTGAAAAGTTATTTTACAAGCCTGGGGAGCATCATCCTAGCGCAAAATGTTCAGGGTCAAGCTTCACTCCTCTTTTGTGCCTTCTGCATTTGCAAAAATTACATTTCCCCTAATATGTTTCAGATTTAAAGACCCTGTCTGAGCACCTGTGGTAAAAAATAAATAAATCACGAAATCTTTATTGTAACTGTCTTTGTGTGTGTGTCTGTGTGTGTGTGTGTGTGTGTGTGTGTGTGTGTGTGTGTGTGTGTGTGTGTGTGTGTGTGTGTGTGTGTGTGTGTGTGCGCACGCGCGCGTGTACAGGTAATTATTTGGGACAAAAAGGGAGGAAAAAACAGATCCAGTGATGACAAAGCAACACCAGCAGCAACAGGGAGGGAAGAAGAAATTCAACACAGCCACCAAAGTGCAGGAGAGGTGGCCAAATTAAAAGAGATGCTCGGGCAACGTGATAACGAGATTAGTATCCTTTGGCTTGCTGCAGCTAGCTTACTTCAGCTCCAGTTAATCTCTATAAAGAAATATCTGACATTTCATACTGGAAGACTTTTTTCTTTCTGTTTCTAGTCTGTGTTTTATTGATCCATCATGTTTGGGCATTGGTTGCACATAGATCAAAGCCTGTGTGGAGAGGCAATAAGGGATTGAATGTTCTGAAGTGCAATTTCAAAACCATCAGCTACCGTCTGACTTTTTTTTTTTTTTTTTAACAATCAGCGAGGCACACAGAACACAACGTCTTGGCCTACATTTCTGTTCTCCGTTATTTTGATATTCTGGCTGCACAAGAAAACTTGGCAAAATTGGCTTTTGCATCCACAAGCTTAGTCATTAGAATAGTTGCCAGGTTCCTGGACTGAGCGTCAATAAGAAGCAATAAAAATCTGATTGTACTAAAAAATTGTTTTACAAACAAAGGAAAAATAATTAGGGACCTTGGTATGAAACATCAAACCTCTTATGTGTTTTAACTTATTTTGACTAACTACCTATCCCATATGATGAAATGACTGTTTTTACCCAAAATGTACTTTTCAAAGATCTCTCCTGTGAATTATCAGGAAAGAGAACAATCATCCAGGGTACCATTGCTTGTTTCTGCTACTCTGCGTCTTGGACATTAAATTGGTGCAGTTTTGATGTTGAAGCTATGATGTATCCCATGATACTGAAGTTCCAAGTTGTTATAGGAGAAATCAAGCTGAATAAAATCAAGATTTTGGCTTTAGGCTGTGAGACTTGGAGCATGTCTAAAATTGATTTGGTTTCAGTTTTTAATTGAACTCTTTCATCTATTATGAGAATCAAAAATGCTGGAAAAAGTACCATTAAAACAACTTAAAAACTGAAACTTTGACCCATTTTTAATTACTTTGAAGACCTGTAACTTAGAAAGGTAAAAGTTTGCATGGCTTCATTAAATACAGTAAATGCACTGGTACCTATATAGCACTTTTATACTCGAACACCATAAGCCTCATTCATCCAATCAAACACAGATTCATACAAGCTCTTTTTTGCTATACTTTGTCTAACAGTCAGACACACACTCACTCCGATGGATGCATTGGCATTAACTGTGGGTTCAGTATTTTGCCCAAGGATACTTTGGCATGCAAACTTGAGGAGCCAGGGAGCAAACTGTCAACCTTCTAACTGGTAGAAGATGCTGAACATCTAAAACAATATTAAGTCATAACATTTGCTGGCTTCTTACTTCTTTACCTTACAGTTTTACTAACTCATTCAGGAGATAACTCATGTTAGCACACCCACACATGCCCAGACTCATCTGTTTTGGAAGTGACAGTTATATGTCAAGATGCTACATGTAATGATATTTATTTAATGCATCAGTAGGGAAATGAGGCAAAAATCACCTTGACTGGTGAGCTGTATTGACCTGATAGGACTGCGTGCACATTTGGTGCAATTTCAAACCACAGAGATTCAGATCCAGATGTACAGCATCTCATTCCTCTAATATACAGCTTCCACTGTTCACGCTTAGCTGAAACAAGAGTTACAGTGTTTAAGGAAATGGCTTTTTTAAATTGGGTGATAATGGGTGGAAAATAAATTGAGCAGAGTGGATTTAAATTTAAATTAGTCTTTCTGCATCCCACCTCAGCATTTAATCACACTTACTGCTGATAGTAAAGCCTTCATTAGGAAAAAGGTCTTTATAGGAAATGTGTCTGTGTTATTGCACGGTTGGGTTACTGCACTTCTGTGAAATATAAGTAGGTTAACATTCATCACTAGCACACCACAAAAACACAGATTCTAATGACTGCTGTTAATCATAATTACTATTAATCATAATAATGGTATTGGTGTGTGAATACGATATTTCTAATGGCTTTATGGGATTATTCCACCCTCAGCCCCTTTTGCTGTGGCTTGCCGTTAGATCACTGCACATTAGCTGGAAAATTGAGACGTCTGCTTGATTATTTAGCCAGAAAATTCGCAGGTCTCCTAAACAAATCGAATATTATCATACAGATATTTTACCGTAGTATTTCTTGGACCTGTTTTTTGGAATGTAAATTCCTTTCTTCTTTGATTTTTTCCCCCTCAAATTGTCACATACTGGTTTTCACATGATGCACGTGTAATTGCCAAAAGTGCCCCTGTACGTGTCTAAAGGCGCATATTACAGTCACTAATGTACATGCTCTCCTGACCATGTTGCCTTCTTTCATTGTGAAGTTTGTATATAAGGTTGCAGTAGCCTAAACTGTCAATCCTTCAGTCAGGGTGGTCTGTCTGCACTTTGTAACATTATAGTCTGTAAGAGTGACATTATTTCCAAACAGATCACTAATAACTATCTAGATTTCAAACCTGTATCCGCTAGCTAATTACTGTGCTGCCCATGTCTGTATGAATGTCCTACACCCTTGGCTCTACAGCGACACTGAGGAGTCCTCACAGGGTTTATTATGGGAAAGTTCCCAGTAAAACAAAGGGGGGGCATCCTATCTGCAAGAGTTAGGGCACCTGGTTTTGCTTAGTTGACTCTGCAAGAGTGAATAGATATCCACCAGTAACATGATGACAGAGAAGCAACAAACATAGCAGATTTTAAACAAACGAAGAAAGCACAGTGGTTAGGGTGACAAATAAAACAAGCCGATGTCAAAATGACAAGGTTTTCTGAGGACAGCTCATGTGGTCACATTGCACCTTAAAAACGATGACTAAAAAGGATCGGCAAATTTCAGAGAAATCTGAATTTATGAGATATAAAACAATAGAATTCAAACTTCATGCTAATGATCCTATAGAGAAAATATTGACCTGATTTCTGTGGGGCTTGAATATCCCGAGTTTTCCTAACAGGAAAGTGTTATTAATTAATTTATTTATACACTTTTTTTTAAGCAAAGTTTATGCTAGTTAAACTCAAAGTGTATATATTGTAGTTTATATCAATGCATGCTGACACACTTCTCTGTCATGCATTGTGCCAGTTTTTCCATCTCTACAGCAGCTTCTCGGTGGTCGGTCATCTAAACTGACATCAGAAAGTCTGGATTTAAGCCACATGACCTATCCAATACATGTTCTACAATAATCAAAGTGACAATTGGGTGGCTTTAGCCAATTAACTCTCACCTTTTCTTTGGTAATAAGAAATTTTGTGTCCTTGACCTCCCAAATTGCAGCATCCAGCTCAAAAATACTTAGACCCACCTGTAATTTTGTGCACTTCATGGCTGCAGTGTAAAAAATAACCTGTGAACTGTGATGAATTGTGAGCTGTATGAGCGACAACATCACTGACAGTCTCATTTGTGACTCAAATACTGTGGTGGGTGATGATATATATCAAAGGTGTTCAAAACTTGTGTAAAGCTATACTCAGCTACCACTGAACATAGATTAGTTAGACCTGGGTGGTGTATCGTGTTGAGATCTCATGACTTATCTACCCAGAAGCAACATGGCTTCACTGGTGTAAATACTAAGCCCTCAAAGCATCATGTATTACTACGTGGAAACAACCAAAAAAAACCCTCTCATGTTAGTATTGTGCATTAATTTCATTCCTGATAGTAACTATAGTCTCTCACTTTGTATCTGTGATAACAACTTAAAATTGACAGGCCTGTGCTGATGCCCTGTCTTTGTTAAAGCAGTACCATAGGGTGTCACTTATTACACATTCGGTGGAGAACATCAGCTTTTGATCATTTATTGTACTTGGATTAGTTTTACGCTGTTCAATTCATCCAAGATGTTGTAATTGGAGCTGTTTGGGTCTCCTTTTACTTAGGTGAAAATGTGAAAAATATCTTTGGGCTAGGGCCATTAAAGCTTGGTTGGTTTTGAGCCCAGAGAGGACTCGGTTGCTTGGTCAGGAAAATATCATGGCTCCAAATATTTTACAGAATGGTCATGACCGAGCTTTAAAGAAACTAACACTTCATTTTGGCAAGAAACAGAAATATTTGACCCGTTTGGGGGCAAAGCTGGCCAAAAGATACGAGTTCCACTTGCTTGCACTAATTTCCTTTCCTTGAATACTGTCATTGTATTCGTAAACGTAAAGAGTAGGGAAACAAATTGTTCCTTATAATTTTTATTGCATACATTGTGTGGTACATTGAAACTGGAGTAGTTTGTGGCACCATTGAGAATGAAATCAAACATCTGCCATGTGTGGCAATTTTAAAGGCATTTTGTGTATTTCCTGTAATGTCTGGCTTGTTGGAAATTATATTAGAGAATGACTAAAAAGCCGAGGAGGAGAAGAACATCATGAGCTGAATCTAACCGCAGCATTTTCACCACATGGCATGCGAAACAGCCCACAGATCTCACGTTCTTGCTCCTATAGAAGTTTTTATCTCCACTAGACTTCTGTGGTAGTTTTGTGCATAAATGAAGATATCAGATGCCAATAATGGAAAAACCTGATGAACAGCGGTTTGAAGTAATGACTTGTTTGAATCAATGACACAGGACCCACAGAAACAGGCTCTTTTTCTGTAAATGTTGGCTACAGTAGGTCATTTGGAAGTGTGTTAGGTTTAGATTTTGGCAGTTTTGAGAACACTGTATGTTTTATTTCAATGGAAATTGTAATTAGAGACTACTTCTTCATATTATTGTTTCCACTGACATCCCCTTTTGTCATGGCTGAAGGGAATAAAAGTTAAGTTATGCCGATTTTGTCTTTAAAAATCCCCCCGCGGTTATAGTCTGACTATAGTGAGATGTCTGCAGATCTCATTGTTAGTTGTGTGACTCAAAATTAGGGGTAGGCAACTCTTATTTCATGCTGACTAATAAATTAGGGGAAGGGCCATTCACAGGATAAATAAATCAAAATATGGTTACACGTTGAAATGAAAATATTACTAATATAAAATAAAATCCCTTTAAAACAATTTTAACTATAAGGATAACTTTCTACACTTTTCTTTTGTAGTCAGTGACTGCAGGAAGTCTAGAACCCATGCACATCAACTAATGCTGTTTTCCCCCTTGAAATGTTCTGCCAGGCCTTCACTGTAGCAACCTTTGATTGTTTCCTTCTTGTGAGTCTTTGAGTATTAAAGTAAATAACTTTTTAAAAAAAATGCTCTTTATGGTTGAAATCAGATGACTGACTTGGCCAGTGTATAATATCTAATTTCTTTGCATTGAAAACTCTTTGGTTGCTTTTGCAGTATGCTTTGGGTCATTATTTATTTGCACTGTAAAGCGTTGTCTAATCAGTTTTGGCAGCATTTGGTTGAATCTGAGCAAAGGCTATAGGCCTGTGCGCTTAAGAGTCCGTGTTGCTGCTTGAATCAGCAGTCACATCGTCAATAAACAGTGGCCCATTTCCACTGGCAGTCATACATGCCCATACTGTAATGTTGCTTCCACCATGTTTGATTGATAATGTAGTATGCCTAAGATCGCGAGCTCTTTCTGTCTTTCTCCATACTTGTTTTCTTCCCATTATACAAGTAAATCTTGGTTTCATTTGTCCTTTTTTGTAAAACTGTGCAGACTCTTTTCTTTGTTTTCTGCTAAACTCTAAACTGGCCTTCCTCTTCTCAGGTCTTTCCATTCCCGTTTCCCCTTGTGTATTCTCATTGTGTTCCCATCTTATCTCTGTTTTTATCTTTTGTCAGATTCACGTCTTAGTGTGGGTCTCAGTCTGTATGTGCGTGTGTGTGTGCGTGCGTCTAATTACTGTTTTAATCTGATAGTCTTATATCTTGTGTGCTTCATATTGAATTTTACTTCCCCTGATATGCTGCAGCTGTCTTCCCTGGTGTTTTCAGTCTTCCTAATTACTTGCTGTGTATTTATTGTCTCAGCCTTCCCTTGTCCCTTGTCATGTCCTCACCTCACATGGTAGTGTGTTTCTTAGCTCTGTGTTGTGCTGTTTCCCCCTCAGAGTTAATTCCTAGTTTAACATAAGCTTTTCTTTTTGTTAACCTTTGCATTGCCAAAAATAAAGCAGGCCATGAAACTAATGTGTCCAGTTAGTTTTGAGCCCATTAAAAGGGACGCATTATAAAAACTGCTATAATTCCTAAATTATAGGCCAGAGGCCTTGTCCAAATACTTTTGGACCTAAGAGTAGTCAGCTCGAACCAGCCCTGGGACAAGATCTAAGAAGAGTCAGTACAGTCACTCAGTTATTCTCAGTTATACTCTTGAGCAGACAACCACATCAGTGGGAAAAGACTCCCAAGAAATTCTTGGCAGTGTCATCTCTGCAGGCTTTTGGCTCCTCTCCACTGACTCATGCCAGACATTGCACCTTCCCGTTTCTCTAAGGTCGGATGTCATTTAGGAAATCTCTACAGAAGCACAGCCTTTATCAAATAGCACAGCCTTTATCAAATATTGAAACATTTGGGAATACTTTTATAACAATTTTGTCAAAAATTAACTCTAGAGCAGCTACCTAACTGTCCTCATATATGCTTGACATAAGTTCTTTGATTTGTGATCTGTCCAATTGAATTGAGGGAGATTTTCTTGCAGTATCTTACCTCCAAAACAAAGACAAGTGCATTCTTTAATTCCTTGCGACAGGCATCCTAGTTAAGATGTTGAAGAAGGAGAAAAAAAGAGCCCAGGATGCTGCTGCTCAGCTTGCAAACATCACCAACAGCCAGAGTCAGAGTACATCGAGTGTGTCCACGGTGGAGCTGTCACAAGAAGGAAGTATGGAGACCATCTCAGCAGACCACAGAGGACGAGCGATACAGTACATGAAAAGAGGTACGTCAACCTCAAGGTGTTCCCCTTTTCTTAAAAGGCAATATTGAAAGATTTGGCATGTTACTTGTTACATATGCAAAATCGTGTTTGAAAGACTGCTGATATGTTGTGATATAGAGTCAAAGTGTGAATCAGGTCCAGCTTCTTTCAGATGTTTTTTCCTAAACATAGCAATTTCTGGCCTTAAAATGAGGCCATATAACTTGGTTCAACCAACTCAAAAGGAGTTCATTGAGCCAAATTATCAAAAAAAAAGAAAAAAGAACAGGTAGTACAACTAGTGGTATTTAAGAGGGACTTATCTCAATAAAAGCTGTCTGTACTTTCAAGGAAAAAATAACATAGGCAAACATTCTCTGATGTAATTCCTTTCTTGTCTAATGTTCTCTAGATTTTTCTACTTTCAATAGAAAATGTCTTTTTTTAATAGTATTTCTACTATTTAAAAAAACCCAAATTAAAAGGAAAAACATCCATCAACTAACTAGTAATGTAACTGTTTGTAGAATGGAATGTTTTTAGTCCAGGCTGTTAGAGGCCTGTTAGAGACAGTTTCATTGTTTTACATTATGTTACAATATCTTTAAAAAGCATTTAATACATGAAAAGAGTTTAATCATGTGTGTGTGTTAAAGTATTATGCATTTCCAAAGCATTTCAGTGTTTCTAAAGACAAGTGTCCACTTGTCCACATGTTGAGAGTGAAACCAATGTCATTTTTGCATTTGGTGTGGTATTTGATATATGTGAGCTATCAGTGCTCAAGACTAAAAGTAAGAAATGAAAACTGGCTGGGTAATATTCCTCAGAAATAGAGCTGACCTAGTACTAATGCTGTTCACGCTTACCAAAATAATCAGAACAGGTCCTGTCCCACATGGACTAATAAAGCACTGTATGAATTAAATCAAATTTTCACAGATGTTGACTCCAT
The DNA here is from genome assembly GCF_041146795.1 of Maylandia zebra. Taxonomy (NCBI): domain Eukaryota; kingdom Metazoa; phylum Chordata; class Actinopteri; order Cichliformes; family Cichlidae; genus Maylandia; species Maylandia zebra. The sequence goes on from NC_135185.1 coordinate 17,524,476, forward strand.
TAAGCGTCACACTCGCTCTTTTTAAGCTTTGAAAAATTAGGTGCTAAGCCTACAGACAGGTGATCTCTCTCGGTTGGAATGTAGGCTGTTTTTTGTGGTCTTAGATTTTCACTGTGCCTTTTGTGTGTCTCTGGGCCATAACAAATTCCTGATTTGTGGATTTTACTGCATGGTAAGGGTCTGACATACCAGAACCCTTTTCTTTATTTCTACACAATGCCATGAGTAGGATTATATGTATTAAAAGGACAGTATGGTATTTTAAACCTGTAATTTGTTGCTGGTGAAAAGCTAATGGGTTTAAAACCTGTAATACTGACTGGAACGTGAAGCCGAGGCCGTGAGCCAAGACTTCTGCAATGTAAATACAAGAGACGCTATGCAGATGTGACCAGGACACTAAACCTAGACTGACAACTTTTGAGAAAGCATCCACTTAATTTAGAGACAGAATGTCTGTGCCTTTGTGAAGCAGGCCAAAAAGGGTTATTCCAGAAGTCCTGCTCGCAGTTTTCTACATCCAGTTCATCCTCAGTATCACGAGAAGCTGCCAAGCCAGATGAGCTTCATGATTACCTGATTAAAATATGTTTAATCTCCTTTTCAAGATCGCTGTCTCTTGCTTGCCCAGATCTCATCCAGGAAGTCCCGATTTGAATATTTGTATTCTGCGCCCACGGTTCTCAAAGTCAAGCATGGTACGCACATTAACAAACAACACCCACGGATGACGGTGATAGGAGCTCTTGCTACAAACAAGCCGTTTCCAATTCTGAAACCAGTGACTCAGCTGAGCAGCGAGAAAAGAAGCATGCGTGTTGTGCACTATAAAACTGTCTTTCAGGGTGAGGTTGTCAACCGACATCGAAGAGTGGTGCTTGCCATCAAATGCTTGTACAAAACACATTGAGAAAGGCTTTTTTTTAACTACACTAACACAATCTTCACAGGCACCCCTGAACCACTTGCCAAATTTGCCTCCCTACAACTTTCTATACTTCTGTGTAGATCCAGAAGAGATCCAGCACACACTGCACAGGCACAAGTATGAGTGAACATTTGCAGAGTGAGCAGCCATACTGTCCAGAATTGAACAAAGAGATGATCTTGAAATCTAGATTTTTTTTTAAATAGATCTATCCAAGAATTTTTTGATCACATCTTGTATAATCTCTTTAGTCTGGGTCTCCTCCCAACTGACCATCCAAAGTTAGACGACTAGGAGATATCCTGATAAGATGAACGTGTATGTATCAGTAATTATCTCACGATACTCAAGTTCTTTGGCAACAACTCTCCTCTAGTGCAGAGGCAGCTGTCCATTCCTGTTTTTGGATGAGAATCATGGTCTCCCATTGATGGTGCTAACTATGTTCTGTCACCTCATTGTCAGCTTTACAGTGGGGCAAAAAAGTATTTAGTCAGCCACCGATTGTGCAAGTTCCCCCACCTAAAATGATGACAGAGGTCAGTAATTTGCACCAGAGGTACACTTCAACTGTGAGAGACAGAATGTGAAAAAAAAATCCATGAATCCACATGGTAGGATTTGTAAAGAATTTATTCGTAAATCAGGGTGGAAAATAAGTATTTGGTCAATAACAAAAATACAACTCAATACTTTGTAACATAACCTTTGTTGGCAATAACAGAGGTCAAACGTTTACTATAGGTCTTTACCAGGTTTGCACACACAGTAGCTGGTATTTTGGCCCATTCCTCCATGCAGATCTTCTCGAGAGCAGTGATGTTTTGGGGCTGTCGCCGAGCAACACGGACTTTCAACTCCCGCCACAGATTTTCTATGGGGTTGAGGTCTGGAGACTGGCTAGGCCACTCCAGGACTTTCAAATGCTTCTTACGGAGCCACTCCTTTGTTGCCCGGGCGGTGTGTTTTGGATCATTGTCATGTTGGAAGACCCAGCCTCGTTTCATCTTCAAAGTTCTCACTGATGGAAGGAGGTTTTGGCTCAAAATCTCACGATACATGGCCCCATTCATTCTGTCCTTAACACGGATCAGTCGTCCTGTCCCCTTGGCAGAAAAACAGCCCCATAGCATGATGTTTCCACCCCCATGCTTCACAGTAGGTATGGTGTTCTTGGGATGCAACTCAGTATTCTTCTTCCTCCAAACACGACGAGTTGAGTTTATACCAAAAAGTTCTACTTTGGTTTCATCTGACCACATGACATTCTCCCAATCCTCTGCTGTATCATCCATGTGCTCTCTGGCAAACTTCAGACGGGCCTGGACATGCACTGGCTTCAGCAGCGGAACACGTCTGGCACTGCGGGATTTGATTCCCTGCCGTTGTAGTGTGTTACTGATGGTGACCTTTGTTACTTTGGTCCCAGCTCTCTGCAGGTCATTCACCAGGTCCCCCCGTGTGGTTCTGGGATCTTTGCTCACCGTTCTCATGATCATTTTGACCCCACGGAATGAGACCTTGCGTGGAGCCCCAGATCGTGGGAGATTATCAGTGGTCTTATATGTCTTCCATTTTCTGATGATTGCTCCCACAGTTGATTTTTTTCACACCAAGCTGCTTGCCTATTGTAGATTCACTCTTCCCAGTCTGGTGCAGGTCTACAATACTTTTCCTGGTGTCCTTCGAAAGCTCTTTGGTCTTGGCCATGGCGGAGTTTGGAGTCTGACTGTTTGAGGCTGTGGACAGGTGTCTTTTATACAGATGATGAGTTCAAACAGGTGCCATTCATACAGGTAACGAGTGGGGGACAGAAAAGCGTCTTACAGAAGACGTTACAGGTCTGTGAGAGCCAGAGATTTTCCTTGTTTGAGGTGACCAAATACTTATTTTCCACCTTGATTTACAAATAAATTCTTTACAAATCCTACCATGTGAATTCATGGATTTTTTTTTCACATTCTGTCTCTCACAGTTGAAGTGTACCTCTGGTGCAAATTACTGACCTCTGTCATCATTTTAAGTGGGGGTACTTGCACAATCGGTGGCTGACTAAATACTTTTTTGCCCCACTGTAACTGTGCGTTCTAACAGTCATATTCAGAAAGGCAAAAGGACTGCATTAGATTCTTAAAACCAACACCCTCCTTACTCTGAGTGTGCCCTGAGATCCTGTCTATGAATGCCAAATACGTAATTTGTTTGTAGTTCTCAATTCAAATCCAAAAATGTATGCATAAATACATAAGTAAATATGCCAGAGGATATTTACTCTTTCGTTTTGGCAAATGTGTACATAATAAAGAACCATACTGTTTTACTTAACTGGCAGCCTAAGCGTGGTTGACAGCCTTTATGAACTAAAAGTTTAAAGATACATGATAACAATGACCCAAAGGTGGCAGCTTTAGCAGTAGAAACTTCAGCTGCAGCTGAACTTCTTTAGACATAAACTTGGTTTAAATGTAAGGGGAATGCTGAGGTTAAGCAAGTTAAGCTTTTGGATGAGCTCTCCAGCCAAAGGCGGCATTTATTTGGCTTTTCCTGCTTAATTTTGGTTAAGTGGAGCCTCGAGTGATGATGAACTTGAGCCTTTGTAACAAGCTTGGTCATAGCCATCAGGCTCGGTATGAGCCAGAAACTCATCAAACCAAGCCTGCGCTCTTGTCTCTGCTAACCACAGCTCTCTCATCCTCTCTGACATTTTTGTGTCATGGTGCCCAGTGCAGTAATAAGACCAGAAGAGCCTGTTTGAAAACAAAATACACACTTCAAGTCTGTCCATAAAGGACTATAGAAGGAACAAAGACCATGAACAGGGGTTTTTAAAATCACTGATAAATGATGTTCCATATGTATTAGATTATCTGATATGCAGTTAACATTATTATATGGGCTGTCACAGCAGAAGATTTGTTTTCATTCGGCCTCAAAAGGCCATTTTATTTCTTTCTTTCTCTCTTGTGAGACATGAACTTCCATGGATTCTGGTTCCTCTTAGTTTTACTTGGGCAGTCCATCCAGGTATATTAACAGCTGTGAAAATAAATTTAATGAACATAGATCATTGCAACTACAGCTGATCCACAGCTGTCATGTTAAAGCCTCCAAAATCAGTTCTATTCAAATTTTCACATCAGAATTCTGCAAACAATACCCACAGTGACAAAGTGTTTTCTTGAGGTTCGCATACTTATTGTGCATAAGTATTCACAGCCTTTGCTCAACACTTTGTTCAAGCAGTTTTGGCAACAATTACAACCTCAAGTCCTCAAGCTTGGCACACCTGTTTTTGGGAACTCTCAGGCTCCATCGGTGCTCAGATATTTTCTGATCTCTCCAGAGCTGTTCAGTCTGGTCTCTGGCTGAGCCACTCAAGAACATTCACAGACGGGTCCCAAAGTCACTCCTTTGTTATCTTGACTGTGTGCTAGGGATGTCTGTACATTGCTGTATTCATCTTTCCCTCGAAAAAAAAAACAAAAACAAAACATCCCCACAGCTTGATGGTGCCACCACCATGTTCAGTGTAGGGATAGTATTGGCCAGGTGATGAGTGGTGCCTGGTTTCCTCCAGATATGACGCTTTGTATTCAGCCCCAAGTGTTCAGTCTTTGTTTCATAAGGTCAGACAATGTGGTTTCTTATGGTCTGAGAGTCTTTAGGGTGCCTTTTGGCAAACTACATGTCGGTTGTCACAGTTTGACAAAGTTTTAGTGGGGGGTGGCTTCCATCTGGCCACTCTACCATCCAAGCCTGATTGGTGGAGTGCTGCAGAAATGGCTTTCCTTCTCGAAGTATCTTCTTTTCTCCACAAAGCAACGTTGGAGGGATGCTTGTGCCAGTAAGGGCATCTGGTGTAAAAATCTGTGGCAAGTTAAATATGAAAATTTAACCACTGTGGTTGACCCCTTGTAAATGCATGGAGTATTTTTTCTACAGTCACCTTTTTCAGTCACTATGTGTTTATACACCACTCTTCATTTAATTATTAGTTATTATTAATCTCTCTTCTTTTTTCTTTTGTTCCTTTTGCAGTTATGTTGTTGCAGTTTTTAATAATTTCTGGCTCTTTGCCACAGCATGTCTTTGTCTTGTCTTCATCCACTCATCCCCAATCGGTCGCAGCCCATGGCCGCCCCTGCCTGAGCTTGGTTTTGCAGGAGGTTTCTTCCTGTTTAAAGGAAGGTTTTTCCTTCCCACTGTCATCAAAGCGCCTGCTCATAGGGGGGCATGTGATTGTTGGGGTTTTCTCTGTTTTCTTTGTATTATTGTCGGGTCTTTACGTTACTATATAAAGTGCCTTGAGGCAACTGTTGTTGTGATTTGGTGCTACATAAAGACTCAGAGGTATGGTGCTACATACGTCTGAGTCATCATCGGTGACGACCTAAGCAACTTTGTAGCATTTTGTACTCTTTGTAGAAGAAAGAGGCACTTCTGGTTTACATCAGAAATAAGGAGGCTGCAGCATTCTTGCCTCAAGAAAATAAAATGTGTGCCCTTTTCCAGGCTGGAGGATTATAACAATGGTGGACGGCATGCTGACCAAGACTGATTTAGCATTGCTGTGGAGTCACAGACTGAGATGGTGTTTGTAGATGACTTCATTCTTAAACCAGACTATATAATGACTACATTTTTTAATTTTGCCAACAGTATTAGTACTGTCCACTCTGTTGTGGGGAAAGTTGCACACCCCCAGAAATCTCCAGATCTTGCAGTAGTTACACGTCCACTCAGGAATGTTCAACCAATTTTCTCACACTTCATGAGAAATTCCTGACTCTTTCAGCCTGATGCTGTCCAGGGAGACTCTGTAACTTTGGGAAGCACAAGACCACACTAAGTACTTACAGGAGAATCAGAGAAGACATTTCCTACAGTTGTAATGCTTTTTATGTGGAGCACAGGTGGGGTCAATATTTATTTATTTGGTTTTTTTAGACTTTGGTGTTCATGCTGCATTTCTACAAAGATTTATGAGGTCCATTCTTTATTCTCTGTTTAAAAAGAGACCATTTCTGAGAAAAACTCTCAAACTCTGAGATTAGATTTTTGAGGGAAAATGCACAATATTTTGTAGATTATCTAGAAAAAAATATACAAAAAAAGATTACACTTTGCAGTCAAATTCACTAAGGGAATCCTGATAACTGTAGCTCTAACTCTAATTTCAAGCTTTAAAGAGACACTGTCATAAAATGGGTGGATTCAGAACATAATTACACACTGAATTAGACGAGCTTTGTGCAACATCTGTTGTTTCTGCAGTTTCATGCAGTAAAACAGCAGTTTTACAGAGGCTGGTGGATTAGAATTTCAGCTTTTTATCTTTATTTATTTTGGCTTTCATTTTTCTAAATGTCCAATTTTTTCATGTAAATTGAAGTCTAATCTTACATATCTCATCCTTTTGTTTTTCAGAATGTTGCCTCCCTTCATCTGTGTATTTTTTATTATCATTATTATTATTATTCATTTCACAGGTTTTCTTCCTAATAGTTACAATTTTCATATCAGAAAATGTCGGATTTATTCCTACTTTTGCCTGTGCCTTTAAATATATATCTTTTAGAAACCTCCTTTTCCCAGTTTGTTTATTTATTTATTTATTTTCCATCTTTAGAATATTTTAGGATTTTTGAATTTTATTATTAGCTGACAGTTAACTTTTTGTATAGCTTTATTTATTTATAGTATCTGTTTTTTTCCTTTGTATTTATTTATTATATGTTCTTATTCTTTGCAAAGCACTTTAGCACTCTTTCCAATAACCTTACTATTTCTGTTGTTACCTTTATTTAATATGCCACAGTAGTAAATCAGTACCTAACTATTGAATTTTTAGACCCATAGATTTAAAAGTAACGCATTGAGAAAAAAGGATAAGAAAAATACAGCTGTCCTTGTGCGTCTTCTTATGTGTGCTCTAAATACATTTTTTATGAAATACACAGAATGAGCAGAATACCAGAGGGACACACAGTTGACGCAGTTCTTTAACAATAGAGCAGATATCATATGTTTCTCATCTGCAGCGGCTGGTTTCCATGACCCACTTGGAGACTCAAACTATATGCACATTAGATCATTGTTCTTTATTCTGTCTTAATTTAAAACAAATGCGCTACACTTATCATGTCCGCATGCTCAGAGGGTCGCTGACTGTTTATGTACATTTCAATTAGGTCTAATCTTTGGGTCCTGCTGCTGCAGTCGCTGGATAAAAATCACTGTCCCCTGAAGATGCACTGTAAATATAATGATGATGAACTTTCCATGAAAACCATTTGTGATGATTGAAAGCCATACTGTCAGACTCTGTTTTTTCCTTCTGTTCTTGGCCTCCTAGCTCAGCCAACACATAATAGAACCTGGACATTAGGAAGGGTTTTCTGATTACCACTGTCTCTGTAGAAGCACTCTGCGCACATTACGTCATAGAGCTGGATTTCTGCTGCGTTTGCTGTACAATGAAAACAGGACTAATAGGAGTGTTTAGAGTCTTATGAAGGTACAGATGTACAGTGTCTCCTTCCTGTTCTTTTCATAGAGCGCTGATAGAAAGACAAGGTGTTCCTGTTGTGGCTCAGACTGTTAAAGAATTGAATTAACCAGAAATGAGACGAGTCTTAAGTGAGAGTTAGATCTTAACGTAAATCCGGCTAGCTTGTAATGAGACGCTGATGATTCTAGCAGGCCGTCCACACGTTTCTGTGATCTGGACCAAATGGAGACACCTCAGTGAGTGAGAAAGTGCAGTAGGAACATAAAATTCACCCAAAAATAATTGTGAAAGCTCCTAGCTTCTTCTCTTTGCTGGCATTTCACCTCTAAAATTTGTTGAAGCAGCAACAACAGTCACAACACATTCAAACCTCTGTGGTTTGTCTGCACTTGGAGCACGGAAAAGAAAAATGAGGAAAGTTGGCCTGAGGACCGTGTGATCTCATTACCCCACAAATTCTGTGAGCACAACATAATATGATGTTATATCACCCTTAGATATTCCTGGAATGCTGCTTTTTTACAAGAGTCGACCGGAGTGCATTTCCCCTCAAGATCCCCTCATGCTGATTTGTAGAGTTTGGCTCTTGTAGCGCACGTCTAAGTTGGTTTTAATCAGGACTTTCCAAAAATAAAGAAACAGCATTCCTAACTGTCCCACGATTAATCTCACATGAGTTAGTGTCCTGTGTACGAATGTCTTTGGTTAGAACGGATAAGTCCACAGATTTAACGGGGGGTGCAGGGATTATTGGAAATCATGGTGGCATTTTGGATTTTCCAAGGAACAGTTGGAAAACAGTTGGTAACAGAGAGGAAAACAACAACTTGTTTTTCGCCTTCTTAATAAAACAGAAAAAAAATAGAGTGAATTCCAGTCACCATGATACATGCAGCACTTATAAATAATAAATAGCTCCCAGTCATTTAATGTCTACATACAAGTTTAGCTTTTTGTGTTAAACTAAGAGAAATAAAGTTTTTACAACAGATTTATTATCATGTAATAGCATGAAAAATAACAGTGCGCTAATTGTAAGATTTTTCTCTAATACCAATATAATCTGTACTGATCTCATTGTGTTATTTAAGGAGGCAACAGAAAAAAATCACAGTTGACTGACTAAGATTGCAGTGTCAGTATTTAAGGTCAGGATGTGAACGTCACTAAAGAGGAGCTCTACCAGAACCTGACTAAAGAGCAGGCAGACTACTGTCTGTCACACATGAAGCCCTACCTCGACAGCAAGGGCCGCGAGCTGCCGTCAGCTTTCGACTTTGTCGAATTCACTCGCTCGCTCTTTGTCAACTGATCCTTTCCCCTTTCCCCAAGTAATCCAAACCATGCAGTGACATATTAACGTTATCTTGTGGATGGGCTCTTCTCAAGGATTTTCTTAGGTCGAGTTTGGTCCGATTTTGGTGTCTTCTTTCTGCCATATGATGACAATTGCCTCTGCCCATCAGGAATCTCAACAAGAACTTTTATTCAGAACTATTTAACCTACAAATAAACATCCTTCCTTTGCTAATGTGTTTATATTAGTCTAACCATAGCTTTGTAGTTAGACTCCAGGTGCATTTGGACACAGAGATGGTGCATAATGGTTACCACACAGATGCTTCTGGGTCATTTCACTCCTTTAGGAACCTTCCTGAGAATAAAATTTACAATCCAGCCTTTCTAATTCAATCGCATTTTCAGAAGGAGACCAAATCAACGCTCTCTGCTGTGTTGTGTTTTATCCCCTTGGTGGAAGTGCAGTATTTAAAGCAGATGTGTACAGCTTTAATAAAAACTTGAGCAGTGAGCAGGAAGTTCAACATCATGTTTCCTGATGTGCGATGCACTGCTGAGGTTGAGCAGCGAGGGGTGGGGTATATCCGCTATGTAATCTTGACATGTTCAGAACTGCTGTTTATATTTGTGTTTATGTTCTCGCTAATCATCAAATGCCGCGATAATCAGCCATATCAGTAGAGCTCTGTAGCGCACATCTGGCTCCCAGACTGGAGTAGAGTACCGGTGAATGTGGGAACATGTTCACATTTGTGTGAATGAGAGAGTGAATGAATAGTGGTATTGTAAAGCGCTTTGGGTGCCTTCAAAAGCGCTATATAAATACAATCCATTATTATCCATTATTATTTGCACAGCAGGACCTGGCATGAGTGCTCAAGTTAGATGATGTTTTTTACCGTGGAGCTGCTGATATACACAGTGTTTCTGATTCATAAAATAAAGCACACTGTGCATCTCAGTGCTGATTTTTATTCTCTCTCTTTCAGGCCCCAAGCTGTCAATGGGAAAACAAGAGGCCTTTGAGATCTTCATAAGAGACCATGAAGACCACCTAACCATTGAAGACAACAAGAGTCTGCTGAAACAGAGGTTAATGACTAGTAGAACAAAATATTATCCTGATAATGCCCAAATTAAGGCAGACTACTTCAACGTATAAGCAGTACCACAAAGTTCAGCATTTCAAGGATATCGTTTTCTTCTCGGGCACCTCTTTCTCTAACACCAGGAATCAGTCTGAGTGGTCACATGAATGTGGTTAACAAAGTCACGTTCACTCAGGAAAATGATTCTTTGCCCTCATAAACACGGAGCAATAGTTTTGAGTAAAATTCAAATTACATATACAGGGAGTAGGGATGGGTACCGGTGTCCGGTGCCATGATGGCACCGGTTCTGACATAAACGGTAGTAACCAGACCGAAAAGCAGCGCACATTTCGGTGCTTTATTTCGGTGCTTTTTTTTCCTGAGCTGTGATACACTTCTAGCCAATCATTTTACGTTTCCGAGGATAGTAGGCGGGGCCAGGTACGTACGTTCTTTTATGCAGAGCTACAGATTAAAAATGCCCAAAGGCGAAGCGGTCAAAAGTCTGGCTGTACTTCACAGCAAAATATGCAAACTCAGCAGCCTGCAACAAGTGCTTTAAGCTGATACTGTGATACTGTCAAAGGAGATAACACCTCGAATCCGATGAAACACCTGGCGACGCATAGCGGGGTTTTTTTTTAAAAGCCGAGAAATGCGCCGTATTTGATGGCTGCAGCAGCCGTTCTTCTCTGCGTGAGTAGCTTAATGTTGTTCGTGTGTAATTTACGTTGAGTAGGCTAACCACGTTATTACATTAATGCATGTAAGGTGAACTAGCAAACATCATCATAGCTACATGCGGCTGTCTTCTTGTTTGATGGCAGATATTCCCTTCACCCTGGCCAAAAAGGCTAAAATGACCAAAGAAAAAGAGGGAAACAGCTAAACATGAGAGGTTTTTGGACAAAGTTTGTGTTTTTTACATTGTTTAAGCACTGCTTCCAGCCAAGAGTGATACCATATATGCCCCATAGCTGCAGAAAAGGCTAACTTTGTTATCTTTTTACAAAAAACCAGCTGAATATGAGAGGTTTTTGGACCAATTTTGTGTTCGCCATTCTTTAAGCACCGGTTTGAGCACCGTTTGAGCACCGGCACCATTTCAAAAGTACCGATTTGGCACCGGTATCAGATAAAACCTAAACGATACCCATCCCTAACAGGGAGTGCAGAATTATTAGGCAAGTTGTATTTTTGAGGAATAATTTTATTATTGAAGAACAACCATGTTCTCAATGAACCCAAAAACTTAATATCAAAGCTGAATGTTTTTGGAAGTAGTTTTTACTTTTAGCTATTTTAGGGGGATATCTGTGTGTGCAGGTGACTATTACTGTGCATAATTATTAGGCAACTTAACAAAAAACAAATATATACCCATTTCAATTATTTATTTTTACCAGTGAAACCAATATAACATCTCCACATTCACAAATATACATTTCTGACATTCAAAAACAAAACAAAAACAAATCAGCGACCAATATAGCCACCTTTCTTTGCAAGGACACTCAAAAGCCTGCCATCCATGGATTCTGTCAGTGTTTTGATCTGTTCACCATCAACATTGCGTGCAGCAGCAACCACAGCCTCCCAGACACTGTTCAGAGAGGTGTACTGTTTTCCCTCCTTGTAAATCTCACATTTGATGATGGACCACAGGTTCTCAATGGGGTTCAGATCAGGTGAACAAGGTGGCCATGTCATTAGTTTTTCTTCTTTTATACCCTTTCTTGCCAGCCACGCTGTGGAGTACTTGGACGCGTGTGATGGAGCATTGTCCTGCATGAAAATCATGTTTTTCTTGAAGGATGCAGACTTCTTCCTGTACCACTGCTTGAAGAAGGTGTCTTCCAGAAACTGGCAGTAGGACTGGGAGTTGAGCTTGACTCCATCCTCAACCCGAAAAGGCCCCACAAGCTCATCTTTGATGATACCAGCCCAAACCAGTACTCCACCTCCATCTTGCTGGCGTCTGAGTCGGACTGGAGCTCTCTGCCCTTTACCAATCCAGCCACGGGCCCATCCATCTGGCCCATCAAGACTCACTCTCATTTCATCAGTCCATAAAACCTTAGAAAAATCAGTCTTGAGATATTTCTTGGCCCAGTCTTGACGTTTCAGCTTGTGTGTCTTGTTCAGTGGTGGTCGTCTTTCAGCCTTTCTTACCTTGGCCATGTCTCTGAGTATTGCACACCTTGTGCTTTTGGGCACTCCAGTGATGTTGCAGCTCTGAAATATGGCCAAACTGGTGGCAAGTGGCAGCTTGGCAGCTGCACGCTTGACTTTTCTCAGTTCATGGGCAGTTATTTTGCGCCTTGGTTTTTCCACACGCTTCTTGAGACCCTGTTGACTATTTTGAATGAAACGCTTGATTGTTCGATGATCACGCTTCAGAAGCTTTGCAATTTTGAGACTGCTGCATCCCTCTGCAAGATATCTCACTATTTTTGACTTTTCTGAGCCTGTCAAGTCCTTCTTTTGACCCATTTTGCCAAAGGAAAGGACGTTGCCTAATAATTATGCACACCTGATATAGGGTGTTGATGTCATTAGACCACACCCCTTCTCATTACAGAGATGCACATCACCTAATATGCTTAATTGGTAGTAGGCTTTCGAGCCTATACAGCTTGGAGTAAGACAACATGCATGAAGAGGATGATGTGGACAAAATACTCATTTGCCTAATAATTCTGCACTCCCTGTATATACAGTAATGGACTTCTATACATTTTACATCAGATTAAAACTTTGGGTGTAAGATTCAGATAATTATTTATTAAAAGCTAGACATTTTAAATGAGAATAAGAAAGAAAAGTATGTCTTTGTGCCCCCCATTTCCCTGCCCTATCGGCCCCCCTGGCTAAACTTTGCTAGATCCGCCCCTGCACAGTTACCAGCCGTCAGCTGCGTAGAAAAAGATCCTGGTCCAGAAAGTAATATTAAATAAATTCTAACAACAGCTTATCAAGGTTAAACATTCTGCTGATGTTCAGCCACTGGTTTCCTCTTTCTGGCGCAAAGTGGGCCAAAAACAAAGAAGAGAGACGGACTTGGACAGAAAAGCCGATCAGCTGATCATTAATCAGTTTCATGACTGAAGTAGCAACAGGAGAGGGAGGGAGAGAGAAGAGGCAGTCGCTCCATATATTGGTTGTTAAGCTTAACGTGGGAATGCTTTACAAACATTCAGATATTAACTTACACACTTGCTTTACTTCTCTCTGGGATCACTTCCTCGGAGATGAAATGCCGGTTTGGTAGGAGGCTCCAAATACACACAACCGCTCTATCACATGAGCACACTGCTCCGTGCTATGGTTATGGGCCGAGTTACGCTGTGTCGCAAGTTTTGTGAGGTGCTTTATTGATATTTAATGGATCGGGTTACATTTTTTATTTCTCTCCGATATCCGATCCAGTAATTTACGTCAGTATCGGACCGATACGTAATATCGGATCGGTCCATCTCTAGTAAAGACACATTATTGTTGTATTGTTTTTCAGTGGATTTTCTATCCTTAAGAGATGCCAGACATTTCCACAATCCAGATGTATAAACAGCACAACAGGCCAGAGGAAGCATATGTAAATGTGATTTTGGGGGTGAACTTTGCTTTTAATTCTTTGATTCTTTTGAACAGATCAGCAGAGGCCCGGAAACTTGGAGAGGAACTGAATGAAGCCAGAAACAGAATCGGTAAGTTTTCTCATTCTTTTTGAAAAACACATTGCACTCAAGAGCTGCGTAATGTTCAGGTGCGTAGTCTTCTGTCATAGAATAGAATAGAGCCCTCTATTCAAAAGAAAGATATAAATAGTAAAGACATCATCAGGAATTAATAGCAAACAGAAGAGAGGGATATATACAAAACAAGAGAAAGGCACACATCGGAGAGCAAATTGCTGGGAAGCAGTGCAAAAGGACTTGATCATCCTAATGGAAACTGAGATACAGTTGATAAGACGCTCCATTGAGTTCTGTGGTGTGTTCTTCTGTGTTTACTTTACCACACATCAGCAGCAGAAGAGCTAACATAGCATGAAGCAAGCTAAGACCAAAGAGCGAGCAGTTTGGAGGTTCATGCTGCGATAGCAACAGCCTTTCGCTATATGTTTCAAAAGGTTTTTCTTTTTCTGTGTGTTCGGAGATACAGTGGTGTAAAAACAGTGCTTGCCCCTGCTCCTCACATGTAGGTTTGGATTTTTCCCCCTTAATAAGAAACACCTTTATTTAGAAACTGCATTTTGTGTTTACTCAAGTTATCTTTGTCTAATAGTAAAATTAGTTTCATGATCTGAAACATTTAAGTGTGACAAATATAAAAAAAAATAGGAAATAAGGAAGGGGACAAAGACTTTTTATACCACTGTATAGGAAGAAGCTGAAAGGGCGTTGATTTGATGTTGGGAAGCTTCTGTTGTTACTATGGCAACATAACGTCCTCAGCTTGATTGATATTTAATATTTAACTAGTTTCATATTTTACTTCACCTGTTTCTTTCTGACAATAGGCGACAATAATGCAGTTTTATTTTTCTTGGATTTGTTGTCTTGTGTCTTTACTTTTGAATATTTCCCAATTTAGTTATTTTGGCCAGTTATTTTAACAAGTTCCATATTAATACATTTGAAACAGCCTGAAGATTTCCACATTTGGATTTCCGGTTACTGAAGATTCCAACCTGTGCTTTTTACTTGGCTGTCACTCTTGTGCTGTTCTGTGTGATATCCATAACGGGTAAACTTGGCATTGGCTTAGGCCAAAGCTTAGTGGTTCTAAGCCTTATGTTGTTAGTCTGGGACTATATTCACTACACAATGTGTGTCTTCTAAATGCCCACAAGTGACCCAAAGTGAAGATTAGACAGAGACTGTCTCATTTGCACTTTGTTTCTTATTTCCAAGTAAATATTTTTATTTCTGGATTCTAATTGAGTCATAATTCAAAATAATTCTTATGTATTGTAAACTTGGTTTATGAGTTCATTCTCTGCCTGAAACAAGCTGAACTAGGAGTCTGTCATACTTCCATGTAACACGACATTCTATGACACAAGATGAGGCTTCCATTAAGAACAACGCTCTGAGAATGCAGAGCCTTTTGAGGAACTGAGCTAAAAGAATTACGTTAAATAGCAACAGACATCTGAAAACATTCCAGTGATAACTTTCTTGATGTTGGCTAGATGCACTGAGTCTTCTTCTTCGTCTTCTTCTTCTTCGTCTTCTTCTTCTTCACTCACTATGTGTTTATACACCTCTCTGCATTTAACTATTAGTTATTACTGATCTCTCTTGTTTTTTTCTTTTGTTACTTTTGCGTTTCTTTATTTTTTGCTTTTTTTTTTCCATTTCAGTTTTGTGCAGGTAAAAAAAAACCCTTCATTTTAAAAACTCCTAGAGCTGTTCCATACAGAAAAAAAAGGAAAAGCAGAGAAGGTGCACTTTAATATAGAAATCATAAAAGATGCCTTGTTAGAAGCTCAGTATTGTGTCATAACCTGCTGCTGTTTACAGAAACACTAAAAGCCGAGTCCTGTCGCCGCTGGCAGTGAGTTTAAATGATATTAATGTTTGGTTGAACTTTCCAGTAAACTCAGAGCAGTTAAAATGTGTTTTTATCTGGTTTGCGTTTACTACTGCAAGCTACATTTATAAATTTCCCTGCTCTGTCTGTGGCTCATTTCACATGCCGTTGAAATGGATAGGTTTACACCAACGCCTGGCATCAGCGCTGCCTCCGAGCACGCTCAGTGGTTTAGTAGCATTTGCCCGTTAGCACCACACATGCCAGTGTACACTTATCACCCTCTGAATTCATTTTTTTTGTCTTTAGCCTTCACTGCATGAGGTGCTGACACAGACGAATCTGTCACATGTCATGCAGAAATCAACCCTGACAGCATGCAGATTATTAACTCTTTAAATGTGTTCTGCAGACCACACAGTGAGGCTGAAGCGAGGAAAAACTGGATTTTTACTAATTTATCCACATTCCTCATCTTAGTCAAACATCTCAATGCTGTCAAAGCTTATTACATTTTTAGGTGCACAGAGCTGCATTCTTCCTGGATGAGAGATGGTGTTTTTAGTGGCTGGAGAGTGGCTCGCTGTGTTTTAATGCCATCTTGGAGGGTTTGCTCGGAAACTTTACACCACCTGTGTCTCATGGTTAAAGGAGAACATGGAAACTTTTAGGATAATATGAGGTGCTTTTTTCTAAAGGACCCAACTTGAGGGTTAGAGGAAGCATCAGTCTCTAGTTTATGCTGTATTTCTTGGCCTCACTATGACTCTAGAGATCAGTCCTACTGCAGAGACGCATTCTGAAACCATAGGTCGAAAGAAGAGATTTCTATTTAGAAAGTCACAGATGCACATCTTCTGTAGCAGGAGTATGAGACTGATGTGATTCTGAGCTCCCACTAAAGCAATTTGTGTGAAGTGGCGAGAATGAGAATCAGTACCTCAAAGTCTGAGACCGTGGTTTCATGGCTCCAGAAGGCTAAGCGTTTGATACACCTGTCAATCTATGTTTCAGTCATCATCGGTACTTGAGATCTGAGCAGTAGTCAGGAAAGTGAGCTCATGAATGCAGGTTTACACATAGGGTGAACAGTTTGGACATCAGGATGGAGCTCAGAATAAAGCTATTGCTCTTCTGTTTCTTTGGAGGTTTTCTGAGCATTCCCAATTTGGAAAGGGAGAAATTATATATGTTATCTGGATTGGGAAATTCTTGGAGGAACCAGAACATTTTGTTAGGGAGATGGACGTCTGGAATATCCTGTTTAGTCTGTTCCCAATGCTACGCTGCTATAGATACTGTATGTGCAGATTTGACCTAGATCAGTAAAACCACTGTATAAGAACGTAGATTCTGAACATTCTTATTTATTTGAATTTACTGTAGAAGAACCCCAGCTGTCATAGTCCGGGAGTGTTGGTTTTGGTTTTTGTTGGATTTTTCTTGGATTACTGTATTGGTTTCTTTTATTCTACCAGATTGCAAGCTTTTCTGTGACATCTTTGAGTCTTTTCATTCTTTGTTTTACTTCATAGTTATTCTGGTGATGCCTTTCAGTTTTCCTGTGTTTTGTTTTATGTCTCAGTTTTGTGTTTCTGTTTTCTGCAGCACAGTAATACTTTGCCGTATTTTTACAAGGCAGCTACAGTTCCAAATGCATGTTTGTGGAGGCAGGAGGTTGTCCTA